>NW_019174307.1:1582536-1659285 GCF_002260705.1 Seriola dumerili | reverse complement strand
TTTTTTTTTTTTTTTTTTTTTTCCTGAGGTGGGGTGGGGTGGAGGTGGGGGGGGGTGAGCTGCCCCCACCTCTCCACAGGAGCAAAGGGGGAGGGGATACTCCACTTATTATCCATCTTATTTTGCCCCTCCTCTCGCTCTCATCCCTCTTTACCCCACTAAGTCTCACCACTTTTAATTTCATTCATTCATTCATCCCACCCCAGCCCCCCACCCCCCCGTTCGTACCCCTCAGCATCCGTCGCACTTCACCTCCCCCTCTCTCCATCTCTCTCTAGCTCAGTTTCCCTGTGTATGTCTGTGGTGCACCCATTTTAATATTTCATCAACTCTGTCTCCTCCTGTATTCGCCCTTCAGATGAAAGTCCACTGGCATTTCTCTTGACACTGGAAAACGCTACACTTAATCTTTGTGGAGAAAACACCTGCTGCAACTTCAGATTGTCAGTCCAACTAAAATCTGCATAAAACTTCTTCCCACACCCGCTGTCCTCAACATCCGACGCTCAATTTATAGTTATACACTATAGTTTTTAACAAACATTACTCAAACAGGAGCAAATAGAGTAATGAGTGCATATGTTAGGGACTATTTTGAGCTGCAGATTAATAAAAAATTTGGTGCTCCAGGAAGCATTTACAGCAGCAGCAGCAGCAGCAGCAGGACAGTGTAAGTGGGACTGACTCATAATAAACTAGTGTGTGTTCATGGTGAAGCAGGAACAGTCAGGGCAACAGTGTGGTTCACTGATGTGCTCTTTATAGTTGTTTTGGAAAACAATGGCGCTGTATGGCACAGAGGAATTAGATATCAGGCTTTGGATCCACACACAATATTTGTTAGTCAGATCAAGTCATTGTTGGTTTTGGTTTTTTCCTTGTATTTGTTAACAAAAACAAAATTACACAATTTCACAAACTTCATCTATTGACCATCTCAGACGACACTTTACCATTTCTAATCTCCCTCTCCCTCTATAGGAGGCCTACATGTTTTCCTTCCCAAAGGAAAGCAGTTCTGAAGGATCTACCTCTGACTGTATAGTGGCCCCAAACAGAGTAGCCCCCCCCCCCATCTTAACCCCTTACTAAAGAGAAAGAACACAGAGGGGCCAGGAAGCAAAACCTGCTTCATTAAGTTCTCACTGCTCATCAATGACCAAGTTAGCCCCATGCGTGACTCTTTATCCCCTTGTGTGGGTGTTTCACAGTTTCACACACACACACACACACACACACAGACACACACACACTCACTCATTCACAGACACCTATGCACATGTACTGCAAACCTCCAAACACAAACGTGACCATTACTCAGTTGTGGGCTACAAGCACCTGTAAACACTCATAGACACACACACACACACACACACACACACACACACACACAAAGATTGTCTCATGTGACAGAAACACATCAAGTCCACACCCACTACTTCCTGAAAACATAAACACATATAATCTAAACTATCAAACTCACCGCATGCATACACATAAACATCCCCCAATAACCCTCCGTTTCTCCCCCCACATTTTCACATCTTTCTCACACACTATATAAATACACAAACCCGCCTACACACAGACACACATACAAACACACTCACCCAGTGGCACAGAGGATTAATCCCCTGGTATTTCCTGCAGGCCACCCCTACAGAGACAAACTCACTAAAGGAGACAATGTTATAGAGAAAACATTTAAGACCTAATCCCGCTCCAAGCAACACACAAAACCCTATACACACACACACACACACACACACACACACAGACACGTCCAGAAATATATTTGGCTGAAAAGTGGGAGAGCTTTGAGTTTTAAGGAAACAGCACTTGTAATTTTACACTGATGAATGTCTGTCTTTTTATGGCTTCAGTTGACAATTATTTTCATTAATGTTTAATCCTAATCTAAAGATTTGAAATGACAAATGCCAACCACATGTCAAACATGTACGTTTTCAGAATTCTTACCCAAAGGGACCCTGAAGCTAAAATATTATTTTTGTCTGATATGAAATGGACAAAAACAAGTGCCTGCTACAGCTGGAAACATGGCTGATGAGAGCCGTGAGAGTGAACCAAAACAAAGCAAAACAATGAGCTGAAAGACACTATAACTGCAGCGCATCGCTATGAGCAGCAACTTCACATACACACAGTCATTTGATCCATCGTTCATATAAAAATACTGATTGTAACAGCTTGTTATCTAATTCAATTTATTTTACTTAATTTACATTTCACTTCTCACACACACACACACACACACACACAAACACACACGAGTGTATATAACCACTTGAGGCTATTTTGGATCATAACACTAAGTGACTGAATGACTGTGCATTTGAGTGTTGTCCAGCAGAGCTTAGTTGTACCAAGATTAAAACTTAACCGCACTGGACACTGTGTTCTTGCCTTGCATAAAGTCACATCGTCCAGTTCCCTGTCAGCAGACTCTACTGTGACAGTGTAGGATGCATTATTTATTTTTGATAAACATAATATCTCCTGTTTATATATACATATGTAATATCAGGAGTTACTGTGCAGCAAACAAAGATAGTATAATTAGAGAGAAATGATATCAAGTTTGAGTTAGATTTGTTATTTATAGATTTGTAGTTTTTTACTTATTTAGATTTTTACAAAGTGCTTTAAAACAGAAAATAACATGAAAACATATTAACACAAAGGCATGAAGCAGTTTTATATATATATATATATATTAACAGAGTTTGCAGTTTTTGCACATCAGATATCAAGATTGGATATCATGACTATTCAAAGACAAAGTGATCCAGGACTAACTGTTGTTCTGGCACAACACTGATGACAGACTGTATTACCCCACTGATATTATCCCACCAAAGACCACACAGCTCATTCAGCAAGTGCTGCCCCAGCACCCACTGGTGGTCACTGAAGAAACTGCCTCCACGTGTAGAGTCAGACACTTGTTCAGAGACACAGTCCTATATTATCCTATATAATTGAACATGGGAGGGCCTGCAGAGGTAAAAGAGGGACCGTGAGTTTGTGTGTGTGTGTGTGTGTGTGTGTGTGTATGTGTGTGTGTGTGTGAGGGGGGTTGTGGTGTAGTAAAAGGGAGGGTGGGTTATTTCCAAGTCTAATCAGATCACTCGTAGGATTTGTTTTAGTACCTCTTTAACCTTGACCATTTCTGTCTTCTTTTGTAAACCGGAGCCAAGAGTGGACGGCAAGGCACTTACACAATTAAGAAGATTAAGCGGTGTCAGGTCACTGTCCTTGAACCGAGTAAAGATGGGTAAACAGCTGTGAGAGATCAAGGCTGGACACCCTGTGACAATGGTCTCAGGACTAAAGGAAAAAAAAGATTCAGTGGGAAAAAAAAAAGCAAATGACGAAATTTGGAGACAAAGAAGTTAAAGAAACAGAGAGAAAAAAAACCTAATATAGGTTCTTAGAATACAAATGATCTGATAGATTGATAGTAGCCGAGATAAACAGAGATAGACAAGTCAAGAGTGAGTGTATAAACAGCAGAGGGGTGTGTTCTGTCATCTTGGCTGACGTCCTAGAACCTGCTAGATGAAGGAGGAGTTCAATTGTTGACAGACAGTGGAAGAACACACTCCAACAGGCCCCCCAACACACACACACACAGACATGCACACACCCTTTCCCACCCCCATGACTCCCATCTGTTGAAAACAATACAGACCCAGGCCCTCCCTCCCTCTGCAGAACACTCACATGTGTGTGCACGTTTTCCTCTGTTCTCTCTCTTTGCTGTGAGGAAGGGCCGTCCACCCAGCACCGCAACACACTGACAACACACTGACCCACAGAAACAACAATGACAGCACGGCAGCACACGGTGAGAAGCCTCTTTGAAGAACTGTCATGTAGAAACATTGAAGTGACAACCTGTGAGATCCATATTTTTAAAAATCAAATCAGCATGGGTTTCTGTGCATGGACACCACACTGGCCACGACTGCTTATGACAGCTACTCATTTCATCTTCTATTTATGTCAAACAAACGGCAGAAAAACAGCTGCTCACCCTCAGCTAACCCTAACCCTAACACCAGGTACACGGAACAGCATTAATATCAAACATATGTAAATAAAAATAACAATAAAATAGAGGGAATAGTGTGCAATACCAATAGTTGCATTATTCCCTAACTGCAGTGCACAAGGGCGTCCACATCCTGTGACTTTGACATTTTGACACAAGCCCTCAGCAGCTTTGCATGATACACACATATGCTGAGCAAAGAGGGAGCTAAATGACATTACTAAGTGAGAGGGAAACGTGGCATTGTTTGTTAAAACAGACTGATTAAAGACACATGTTGATCAGACAAAGAAAAGAATTCTGATTTCTGATGTTAGACAGGCCATATGAATAACTGAGAAATAACACATCAATCAGCTATGAAAACAATTAGTACATAAAAAGTGATTTGCAGCCCTGTTTCCCATATCAAGTCTGTAATCAGAAGAGAGGAGGCTCTGAGCCTCTCTTCTGATTGGCTGACTATTTTCTGACTGATCCAATAAAAAAATAGCAGATTTCAGGTAAACACTCAGAGAAACCAAATCCTGCAAGGTTGGATGGTGGGTCCAGGTAGGCAGGGCTTGGGGCATGACTGAGAGCAGTAAATGCTTTGTTGTGACATCACAAAGTTACAGAAGTCCTTACCTCATTTTAAGGCTCAGTTTCTGAATACAGGCTGTGTGCATTTCTCTGTGGACTGAGGCTTTGATACTTTCACAGTATTAATATAGAACCTAGACCTGCTTTATAATCAAACAACACATGGACCTTTATACTATATGGACCTCTAATGGTAAGTGCACTTGTTTCTGTTGCCCCCAAGTTGCCAAAAAATAAGTTACTGCAGGTTTAGGAATAAAACTCACAAGTCAATCTAAAAAAAAGTTAATTATTACCAAGGACATTATCATTTGGGTCAACTCACGTTGAGAGATCACCGAAGAGCTAACCAAGAGTATCAAAACTGACATTTAGAACCTCTCATGGACTTAATCTTGCTCATGTTGGTTAAAACTTCCCCACTTTGTGCGTTACAGCCCTTAAAAATATACTACCTCGTGTTCAGTCACGTGCCTCTGCTCTATCCAAGTTAGTCTTCATTCACATTCAGCTAAGCTGGAGATATGTCTACTTTCACACCTTATGTCCGCACAACCACTAAAAGTGAGACTTGGAAACACTGCTGGCCCCGTTTTAGTTTGAAAACTCTGGGACTGCGTTGTCGTCTGGACAGGCAGCGCCCGATCTCGCCTCTTAATTTGGTCTTATCAGTCACGACTACCAGACAGTGGTGACTGCAACATGGATAGCAACCAAAGTCAACATGCCCAATTTGTTTAATCACTTGGAACACAATCACATTGACAAATATGAAGTGTGCATGGCCCAAAAAAAGATAGACTGATAAGTACCAAAGTAATTGTTCAGCCGCACCACAGAGGGTCATCCATGAAACTGCCTGGATCTGGCAGGAATTCAGCTGCCTTACACCACAGTCATCTGTTCACTTCACCATCTCACCACCCTGGTAAACCTCTGCAGGTGAAGAGCTTCTTTACCCCTGTTGAACACCACCTCAAGAAAACTGCAGCCATCAAAGAGTAGGAAGGTGCACACCCCCAGGAGACAGAGATGCATGCTAAAGACCCTCTATGTGTCTGGGGCCAGACAGACAGCCATTGACTAAAAACACTTTCTGCTTCAATTAAGAGTGAGTTCGATGGCTGTGTGTAGATGAAAACCTTGTGCACATCAGGGTGTGTGTACTAAGACACTGTGCAGTGGCTGCATTTGCAGGATTAATGGCTCTGTTCATCAGCACGGACCTACTATCAGGAAAAGTCAAACTGGCAATATCCTGCTGTCTGTCCTGTGTGTGGGTCCTGCTGTCTTTATCTCTCCATCCTGTTTCACTGTCTGTGCTCATGCCAGGCCTTTTACTGGCTGGGCGTTACACAAGTATTAAATTTATTTCCATTGTCATTGATACTGACAGTCCTCTTGGCAACGGCACATGGAAATGTTGGGACAGTTAGAGATGGGTTCACACAAAAGATCATAATCACAATGTTTGGTATATCCAGTGTAAGAGGCTATAAGTCATTAGAACTACCATCAATCAAACTGAACGTCACCATGAGTGTGCTACAAAGAGTAAGTGAAACTACATCTAAATCTATAACATACTAGTTGTAATTTGTGCAGAATAAAGGAAAGATTCTCCATGTGAACGGTGTGAGGAAACTGATGAATGGATAAAAGTGTTACACAGTCATGGAAGAGACTGTGGACTACGAGTTTACAGTCTTGGCACTGGCTCTGGGAGGCAGTGCTCAGGCACAGTGGTTCTTTGAGCTAAATGCTAACAGCAGCATACTAACATGCTCATAATGAAGATGCTAACATGCTGATGTTTAGCAGGTGCAGTTAATTAGTTAGTATGCTAACATTTGCAAATTAGCACTAGCTGCAGCTGATGGGAATGTCATTAGTTGTGCAGGTATTGGGTCATAAACCAGAGTATTGGACAAAGTGAATCTTAAAAATGAAGGTGGCACTAGAGGAAAAGACAGGGAATCACCTAAGGGTCGTTGGGATTCATCCTCTGGGGAACATGAATGTCGGAACCAAATTTCCTAGCAATCCATTCAACAGCTGTTGAGATACTTGAGTCTAGACCAAAGTGGTGGACTAGTCAACCAACTGACAACCAACATGCCCATATAGGCACACAGCATGGGTAGAAAAAAATACTGTTATTTGTCTCTTCCAACCCAGAGCTGCTGTTCCCATCAATATGCAGCGTTTGTTTTCTCTCTTATAAACAGGAAAATCACTGATGCCAAGTTCAACAAGCAGATTTAAGAGTCTTAAATTGAGTAAGCTGGAAAATAAAACAACAAAAATCTGTGAAGCTGAACCCAAAGCCCCCCCCCCCCCAAAAAAAATATATTCATATTACATTTAAAACATGAACTGTACCGTGTTTTTGCTTCTCCTCTGTTTCCAAAATGGGAAGATGCAGTGGAAGAAAAATTTTAGCCAACTGAAGACTGAAGCGAGACACCAACCTAGTCCGCCCATTCTCTCCTGAAAAATCTCCTCACGTCCTCTACTAGTACTGTATCACTGCCACCGCACCTTGCTCAGCGTCTCCCCTCCCTCTCTAAGCCTGTCCTCCAAAACCCCTGTCAAGAGGCACAAGACCCTAGTAGTTAGTCGTGAACTGAATCCTGGGACGGTTGCTGATCTGATCCAAGAAATGGTGCATTTCCCTTCAGTTTCAGTGACCAGAAGTTCCCTTAAAGTGTAGTGGAGGATATTCCTAAATGCAGCCTCCCCTTCTCTTGCCTATCATCCCTACAGCATCCCTGCATCCTCCATCCCCATCCCCTCTTTCTCTGGATGCTGCAGGTTCTTCAGTTCAAAGCCTGAGGAGGAAAAAGATTAGGAGAGGGGAAGACAGAAGTGGGCGGAGGTGGGGTGGGTCAGGCAGAGCCGTCTGGTAAAGAAGGAGGCACTTATAGTGATGGAAAAAGGAGGGGGCCTGCAATTTAATGTAGAAAAGAGGGGGGATGGCTTGGAGCAGAGAAAGAACAATGAATATGAGATGTGGTAAGTGGAGTAACAGTATATTCTCAGCGATAAAAAAGAAGCTGTAAATACAGAATATGAAGCAGGTGCATCGCAGCTGATGACAATATGACCGTCCATTTAGTGTCATAGTAACAGGAGGAAAAGATAACACCCAAGGAGACAAGGTGAGTGAATACAGTCAAAAACAATACAGTCACAAAAGTGAATGTGTTATGTGTGCAAATGTAATTAGTGGAGTGTGTTGGTGCATTTGCTGACAGGGGAGCCCTAATGAAGATTGGCAGTCTCAGACCAATCATAAGTGGTCCACAGAGCCTGTGTATGCATCATGAGTAATTAGTTAGCATTGAGCCAGACAGAGGTTGAACTGAATGCTTGGTTTCTTTTGTTTAATAAAGTGAAAGGAAAATATATTCCTAACTACATTAACATTAAAAGAAGAGCACAAAAACTGACAATTTGAAAAGCAAAGGATAATGAAAAAGAAGAAGCCTGAATTACATTAATCCCAAAAAGACAGAGTTAAATAGCAACATTTTAAAAAGAGGTTCATAATGAAGTCTGCAGTGTAACCTCTATGTCTTCATGAGGCAATTTCTCATCAAAAGTATTCAGAGAATCGAGCCAGAACATTTGGCTCCGTGTCCTGGAAAATGTCACACCAGCTGAATATCCTTACAGAACAATACGGACTAACATTGTTTCAGATCTGCCGCCATAGCTGCACAGGAAGCTCCCCTCTTTGTTTTCTTTCAGGGAAACGAGAGGAGGAAGCCTCTGACTTTTTGGTGAAAACACGGCAAGATAGGCCTAATGCCCTATTTGGGTGTATTCTTAGCTGCTTCCTGTTTTTCAAGCAGCCAGAATTTTTCCACAACCTGCTCCACTGCCAATAATCCCAGCAAGGTGTTGGAAAGTGCAACAACAACATTATGCCATAACGTCCAAACTGCTCATTCAACTATTTACAGCCAGGTCTGCTCCGAGGCAGTGGTGTAGACTCAGCAGGTGTAACGGAGGGGAAAAAAAGCGTAGCGCATACAAATGAATACTGTTTGCTCTCAATTAAACATCTGTGCATCATATACCACATACCATTATGCAGTTTTATATTAATGCTCTGAAAAACAAATTTAAAAAAAGCAAATTTAATTGAATTCAGCCACTTGGGTTTAATGCACTTAAAATTTGGTTTGCCAGTTAAACAATGCATTTCAGATTCTATAAATGTGCGGCATTATATTCACTTGATTTGTGTGCAAGAATAATTTATTCTTAAATAATAAGACAGAATTAAGTTATTCAAAAACACAAATTAGTATTCCTTGCACATGCATCTCACAGCTCTAATTACTAATTTGTGCACCCAATTTTTTTTCCATGACCCCTGCCATGCTCCAAGCTCCCAGTAAGCAAGCTAGCTAGCTTGATTGCTAACCTGACAAGTAGTTTCTTCATGAATACCCACAGTATTTGTGACGCTGACTCTCACAGTTGTGACACAGCTGATTCCCACATGGTCAGCTGTTAGCAGATATTACGTGCCATGCTCACGGACGCCTCGGTGAAGTTGAAGCTAAGGCATGGCCTCATCATTACACCAATCCTCCTGTCCTGTCCTGTTAAAGAAGATTACACAATACTGGCACAGGGACAGAGGAGTTCTACAGAAGGCGTGGGGACAATATCATGCGCACTTCCTGCCTCTCTGCAGGACAAACAATGGACTGGTTTCAAGTCTCAATCTAGCAACATCAGGTCTGTTGTCTGTTCTAGGAAACTAGACGAGAAGTTAGAGAGTTAAGGGTCATTGTTCCTGGGATAATAAAAGGGGAAGTGACTTGTCATGGTTTTAATGGGGAGGGGGCTGACAGAGATGTTTTGGTCACAGCTGGTGGTACACGTTCATCAGTTTAATTTTCTATTATTCATCAATAACATGCAGTCTCTTTTTAAAAGCATCAATGAAGAAAAACATTCTCTAATGCTGTCTACACTACTCTTACCTTTAACCACTTACAGTTACTTCCAGCAGCATCACATTTGACATTTCTGTGGAGCAATAAAATAATGTCAATAAGTCTGTTGAATATCAAGTCGACATTAAAATTGTCGACGCAGTGCTGCACTGCAGCTGACTGCAGACTGGTGAAACTGTGAGCCCAGTTCTCACCTTATTCCATATTTCACATGTATTTCAGCTGTCAATAGCAGAGTGCTACGGTTTAGCTGAGCTCCAATGACATCATCAAGTCAGCAGTCGCCCTGCTGTACCTAGACGGTTACTCCCACAATATAAACCGACATTGAGAGAGTATTTCCAGAGTCTGCTGGTTGTCACTGCTGCAACTGCAGAACTAATTCAAAATGAAGTTAACTAATAGCTAATAATAACATTTGCATTGGAGACTAATTTGTTTAAATATTACATTTCATGTTAGTGCATCTCACAAAGTGGCTGTGATTAATGCAGCAATTATCTCCTGCCCCTCCCACTATTGATCCAAGACATCCATTTTTTTTTTTTTGGACTGAGAGCTTTGGCGAATGTGAGCACATGGCTCAAAGCCACGGGGAATTAAGTGAAAGCTCATTTCGTCTTTGAACATAACAAAGAGACATTGCTCTATCTTAAGTCGGCAGATGGGAACATTTCAGCAAATTGGCAATAATGGGGAAGTTTAAGTCAGGATTGGTGACAAAGTGGAGCGCACGGTAGAAGAAGAAAAGCTATAATCCTCAACTGTTATCCCAAAGCCTCTTTTGACTGAAAGGGGCACAAAGAACTACAGAACTCCCCGGACACAGGTTCAAATCTCTGCGACTGCATGCAAGAGATACTGCAACCTCAGACTATAATGATGTTGTCTGGTGGGAAATTATAAAGAGATTCAGAATTTGATGGCATGCAGTGGTAAAAATCATCTAGTAAAAAAATCTGTACTGATTCCAGCACCATAAAAAGACCCCTCAAATGAAGTTTTCTGCACCACTTCAAAAAGTGTGAAGCCTGTCATGGTGTTCCTCCTTAAAGTTTGTGTAAGTGTGAACAATGTATCTCAAAGGGAAAGCAAATGGAGATCTCTCTTAAAAGCATCAAAATGTCCTTTAAATGCAATAACTCATATTGTTCATAATCAATTTGATCATGAAATCTGGGGAATTTCCTACATTCTTGTTGATGAATATGGCCTCTATGGAACTAATAAATCAGAGGTGAAGAAGAACTTTAATTAAACAAATTCCAAAGAGCAAGAGTGAGCTATTTAACCTTTAATTATCATCTACAGAGACACCCGCCACACACAAAGTACCCACAGTGACCATTTCACCTTTGGCGCAGCAATAATCAACTCGCCTCAAACACCAAAGGCCTCTGGGCCATCATCAGCTGCCTCATAAAAGCTCAGACGGGGCAGAAATGAACAGGATGTTGGCCAAGGCGATGAAAAGGTATGAAGGTGCAGCGTACTCCTGCCTCTGTCTTTTCTTCACTTAATAAAAAAAGGAAAAGCAGTATCAGCTGTTTAGTGTGCGTGTTATTTCCAGACTTGATTTATCATGTCCTCTTCATGTCAGTGGGCCCACCAAGTATAATTAAAAACTAAAGCCACGATAGGTTAAATCAAGATTAATTACAGTTGTCTGGTGTATGAGAGTCAATGGCAGCAGTCCGCCTCCAGTGACGAGCAGACAGCCCCTTGTAAAACAGTCCTCAGTGCGAAAGTTACTGCAAAGCTATAAAATCATTAGCTGTCCGGACACCGCCAAGAGTGACACCTCCACATGAGAGGACGGGACAAAAGAGAGACAGAGACAGACGGGGCAGATGGACAAAGCATCAACTGTTTCTGTCTGAGTTCAAAACACAGACGGCCATCTGAACAGGACAGAGGATTTGTCATAGACACAAGCAGAAGTTTTACCAAAATGATGACATGAAGAGCCTTTTGTCTAAACTACGTGGACACTGATACTCTGTCCATAGGAAAGGACGAATGAAAAAAGAAACACAAACTGTCTCTTTGATTACCATACCAATTACCACATACGTATGGTAAGAAGTATGTAGTATGATATGTAGTATTAAAGGTGTGTTTTTTAAACCACCTGATTGAAAGGTTTGTTATCATGCTTCCTCGCTGTTTGTCTTTATTTTCCAGCAAAGCTCATGAACGCAGCACTTTTCTCTCAAGAGCTGGTGGCTCTCATGAGTGCACGAGACTAAAGAGGAAAAAAAATTGATGTCCATTGCAATGGATCTCAAGCAGATAGCAAATCTCTGCAAGAAGCAGTGCCTGCTAATTCACTAATCAAACAAAATGCTAACAAATCTCCTCTGGATTACAGTTAGCCAGCGTTGGCCGCCACTTGCACTGGCTAAAGTGACAAACGTCACCAGCTGTAGGTTAAATCAGCTGTCGCTAATTAACGTTCATTAGCTACAGCTAACGACACTTTCTGCTGTTGTCTGGTTAATGTGTTCTCTGCAAGCTGGTGTCTGCCTCAGCCAAAGACTGTTTTACTATTTGAGGAGGCTGCACCTGTTATTTCAATGATTCCGATACATATCTATCCAGTATTTCATTTAATATCTTGCTAACCTAAAATAATCTTCAGGTTGTAGCAGTGGATTAATATGAATTAGGCTTCCACTTAAACCTTGAGTGTTGATTTCTGCCTTCTGAGCCAACAGAATTTATTTATTTATAACTTTAATTACTTACAAATGTTGAAAGCTGAACCTCTTTAGATTCAATAAAGGATTCATATTGAATAAATTGATTCAAAACTGTATTTGCTTTCAATAGCTCCATTCCATTGATTAAAAACAACCACTGCAAAGAGGAAAATTTGGAAGACAGGCCAAACCACCAGCAAAGACTTCAGCGTCAATACTTTGTGTTACTGACCTCGGGATGGGAGCGAGTCCTTGACCACCCACAGTCAGAAATGACAAGTTGAAACAGCACTCACCAGCCAGAGGGACATGACAGAGTTTTCTTTGAAGACACCTGGGCAGTAATTCCCTCTCACAGATCCAGAGCTTTCTTCAACACTTTCCTCGCTTCTCTGGGATTAACAAGACTATGTTATTGTCCCCTCAAAGTTGGATCCACTGACCAAAAAGAGCCTTGCAGTCTGGCCCTTATCCTGACATACTTCCTGAGCTGCATTGTTAGCAAGGAGAGAGGAAACACACACACACACAGACACACACACACACAACCCCACACACACACACACACTATGGAAAGCCAGTGTCAGGAGATCATAACATGGAAAGTGAAAATACCAGGAGCCGTTGTTTGCTCTCTGAGATTTTTTTATTATTATCATTGTTATTTCTTGTGCTGTTGCCAAGTTCAGTGTTCAGGCTGAGAACAGACTGGACTCTCCAACGTATCGTCACAACTGTATTGAGCAAGAGTGTCAATAACAAATATAAATGTGACAACCGTGACAATATTAATTTGAAGAAGCTAATCCAGTTCAGAGTCTCTGTGACACCTAGCAGGTTCTGTTCTTTTGATCTCCACCATAGGAAATGTCTTAAACTTGCTAGATCAGTTGTTCCCAACCTGTTTATATATATATTATATTATATATTTTATACATATATATATATATATGTACACTGTTGCTTATTAAATTGGAATACAATATTTTTTACCTCTTTCCATGAAATTTTTGTGACAATGTGATATATTCTTGACAGATAAAGTGTATCTTCTCAAAACTTTAGTGGTCAATCTCTTCCAAAGTGATTACTGATGCATTTAAATAGGAATAAACAGAGGATTGTGTCTGAAAACAAAATTATTCCAACTTTATGGGCAACAGTGTATATTACTGAGTCTGAGTGTGTGCTATCAAAATGAATGGATAGCTGGATAGCAACAGGAAGAATTAAAACAATTCTAGCTTCCTACTTGTTTCCCTTGCTTTCGTAATGTTATTGTTGCTGTACATCATTTTTGAGATTTTCAAGTGGGTCATGAGCTGGAAACGGTTGGGAATGGTTGGTTGCTTTACCTGCTAGTAGCTATAAGTAGATGCTGTGTGGGTGGTGTGCATTTGACTTTTTACTTTCCCTTTTCAATGAAAACAGCTGTCCTGCTGTGGCTGAAGATGAGTTTAATGAGAGCAGAGTTTGTGGACCAAAACCAAAACAATGAGCTAAAAGAGGCTGAAAGGAGGAAGCTGCAGAGTGAGATGATAACTCTCTGTGGGGGTTATCACCACAACCTTTCACGCTACAGGCAGACATTTGATTCATTGTTGATATAAGGATATTAATAATTTGAGCTTTGTGTAAAATATAGACCGACTGAAATGAAGTGGCCCTGGATCAGCACTGTGCTTACTTTGTGCTTTTTCATTACTACATGTGGTACAAAACAGTTCCAGGCAAATGAATCAACACAGTGAGATGCTGGAAGCTGAGGTGAAGAGGTCGCCTCTTTGCAATGTCTCCCCAAACCAAGTAACTCCCAACTAAACAAGCCCATCCATTGTTTTTTTAACAGACCCTTAATGGAAACCACCTCAGACCTGACAGATTCATTGCCAGTCGCCCATGAGCACAGAGGTGACTAAGAAAGCAGAGGAAGACAGGCTGCAGGAGTATCATGTGACTTTGACATTACTCAGGTTTATTCTTCTCCTCTCAACACGGCTTTTACAACGTTTGGAAGCAAGAAGGGATATTTACTTTGCTGGAGATGAAACACAGTTGTGGCCCTGTGGTCTCAGGGGAGGCCACATCACTGTAGCAGAACACACACACACACACACACACACACACACACACGCATTGAAACTACACTGATCCAAGAGGCATAATTCAGTCCTACCACATATGTTCATCATTAACTAATCATTAAAAAACCATGAGTCATGTCTTGTCACAGTGAAAACATCTGAATTCATACAGAGCCAGTACATTACGTAAGACTAAAGGCCGAGTTGTGTTATTGGATCAGCTCCTTAAACCTCTTTAATTTCTGTATTTACATGAATATATGTCTTTATGTTTATAGATGCAGACATGTAAAATGAATAAAGGTGTTTTACTCACACTTAATAGCAGTAAACAACCACAGCAAGCTGAGAATGTGTTTGTGTCCATACATAGAGGAATCCTCACTGTGTCTGTATTGTAAGCGGAGTGAAACCCTGAGCCCAAACCTTATAGGGTTCATTCTTCCTAAAGCCCTTCCTAAACCCCCTCAGCTGGATCAAAGTGTGCGTTGTGTGCTTAGGTTTTAACATGGGGGGGGTTTACTTTCTGGCCGATTGTTATCGCTCCTCAAAGTGCTAAGCCATGAGCGAGGCCTCCGCGAACGCTGCTGCTAAGAGGAGTGTCTGAAATGTCTGAGTGTTGTGCGGGTGGTTCTCCACTGCCATGTGTGCTGGATGAGGCAAAGGCATGAGTTTAAATTGGAAGTGCATGTTGCATGAGCTCACACTTGTCATTTCTCATTAAGCCACATGAACGCTGCTTAAAAGAAAGCTGTTTCGTTAATACAGATAACTCTCGAAGGCTTACTACACCAACAAATCACAACACCGTCTGCTACCTGCTGGTCTCTTTTTACCAACATCAACAAGTTGTTAGAATCATTTGAAGTATTTGATGTGGTGGTGAAACATGTACATGTGCTAAGAGAGCCGCTTGTTTAGAGACTAAAGATGCTGGTGCCTTAAAGTTTCCATAAATACAGGTGCTACAAGCTACTTAAGGATTAGATTATCCTCAGGGTGTATATGTAGTTTATACATTCCAAATGTCCAAGAAATGATGTTATACTGCATGTGGGATGATGCTGGCAGGTTACTGAAGAGATTCATGCCTTATGCTGTTTGGCAAAACAGATTATAGAAGACTAGACCTGGCCAATATTCGATAATATCAAATAGCATGATATTTGCCACCATATGCAATATTTTTCATAATATCAAAAAAATCATTTTTCTTTCTGCTGCCAAGTCTGAATCTTATTTCACTGCTTTACTTACTGCACATTGTACCTTGGGATGTGACGGCTAAAACTTTAAACTGCTGTTTAGTGGCAGCATCTCTTATATCATAACAACTGCAATTATTATGAGGTTTCTTGTGTCCACAAATGGAGGAAATTCAGATATGTTTCTACTCTCTCTCAGTAAAAGGCAATGGGAAAGAGTATGCGCTGTTAAAATTGGAAAAAAAAGAGGTTCCGATATTCCTTCAGAAAAACAACAAAAAAAACACATAAGAACCGTTCAAATTCCTGTTTTTGCGCATTATGTCCATAAGAGAGAAAACATATTCAACAAGAGACATAACTACTTGCTAATTTTGGTGCACATTTTCGTGATGCTGGTGGCGTCGGATGCACCGATACATTACATCCCATAGGTGCTCAATTGGATTTAAGTCAGGGGAACATGAGGGCCAGTCAATGACATCAATGCCTTAGTCACCCAAGAACTGCCTACACACTCTGCAGCAGGAGGAACCCAGGGCCACTGCACCAGCGTCAGGTCTGACAATCGCTCTCAGGATTTCATCTTGGTACCTAACAGCAGTCAGGGTACCGTTGGCTGTGAGATGGAGGTCTGCGTGACCCTCCAAGGATCTGCCTCCCCAGACCATCACTGCCCCACCACCAACTCGTCATGCTGGATGATGTTACAGGCAGCATAACATTCACCATGGCGTCTCCAGACTCTTTCATGCCTGTCACACGTGCTCAGTGTGAACCTGCTCTCATCTGTGAAGAGAACTGGGCGCCAAAGGCGGACCTACCGATTCTGGTGTTATCTGGCGAATGCCAGTCGAGCTGCAGGGTGCTGGGCTGTGAGCACAGGTCCCACTAGAGGACGTGGGGCCCTCATGCCACCCTCATGGAGTCTGTTTCTGACAGTTAGGTCAGAGACATGCACACCAGTAGCCTGCTGGAGGTCATGTTGTAGGGCTCTGGCAGTGCTCCTCCTGTTCCTCCTCGCACAAAGGAGCAGGTACCGGTCCTGCTGCTGGGTTGATGCCCTTCTACGGCCCTGTCCAGCTCTCCTGGTGTAACAGCCGGTCTCCTAGTATCTCCTCCATCCTCTTGAGACTGTGCTGGGAGACACAGCTACCTGTGCAACCTGACTGGGCTGCAGGTGCTGCCTCATGCTACCAGTAGTGACAAGGACACTAGTGTTATGCCCGCGGTCATATTATTGTAGTTGGTCTGTTGTGTATGTGTGTGTGTGCCCTGTGTTCCTGTGTTTTCTTATTGTATGCAAATAGGTGTGTGCCGCAACCGCCACGGTCATTGGTGGAAAGGCTCTGCGCCCTGGTCGGTGATTGGCTGCAGCCCCTGGTCACCTGATATATAAGGAGCCAAGATGGCCGCCAACTTGTGTTCTCATTCTCCTCTTCTCCCAACTGGCCACACTGTTGCAGTGACTTAGCTTTGTGTAGTTCTTAGATTCATTTGAGTAGTAAGGGTGGGCTGCCAGTTTTGTTTCTTCCTGTTTATTTAGTTAGGGAGGTGAGTTTGTTGTCATTTGTTTGCCTTTGGTTAGATTAGTTGTTTACTTTCCAGACAGGGTTAATATGTTTATTATGTTGGCCTTAGTCCACCCTGAAGCCTAAACTCAGTATTTATTTCCTATATGTTCACTTAAAACCTTTATGTAAATAAATCACTTTCTTTGTATTTAAACCAATCTTTGTTGTGGCTACTTGGGACTTGGGGAAGATGGGGCCAGTTTATGTTGTGTCCTATGCCCCCCCTAGACTGGGGCATAACATTAGCAAAACAAAATTAGAGAAGAATCAGTCAGGAAGGAGAAGGAGAGAGGAACTGTCTGTGGCCAACACATGAAAAACCATTCCCTTTCTGGGGGTCGTCTTGCTTTTGCCTCTGCATTGCACCTGTCGTCTCTTCCATTTGCACCAAAGCAGGTGAAACTGATTCACAATCACTTGTGCTTCCTAAATGGACAGATTGATATCCCTGAAGTTTAAATGACTCTGTGTTATACTGTGATGATTAAGTGTTCCCTTCATTTTTTTGAGCAGTGTATTATGTGATTGTTTACAGAGTAACAAACTATCTGATATATAGTTACATCACTTCCAGAAATGTACTGTAATTCCTCTAGTAATTTATGTCCCAACTATTATGTCAACCAGATGACCAGATGACCCAAGGTTGACGTGAGGAGGAGAAAACATGGCTGAGCCCAGAAGACAGCGACTGTGCCCTTGCTCCTGCCACAACCCCACCCGACTGTTTTTCTGCACCATCAGCAGAGATTCCTACTCCACCTACTGCATCACAAAGGAAGGTCAGTGGGCCGTCTGGCCAGCTGTAGTCTACAGCGTAGTACTTGCAAAAGTTGAAGAATAGCAGTAGTAGAAACTTACTGAGAAATTTTGATTACTGTAATCATCAATTTAATAAGGTTAGAGTTTAAAAATGAAAAACCTATCCTCTAATCACCTCCTTTGTTTTCTGATTAATAGATGCTTCAAAATTCCGTGTACAGAGAGTCTGGACTAACCAGGAGAGCACTGCAGTACAGTTCATTGCACTAAGGAAGCTGCCGGCAAAGAAGGACTGCCCGCTGTGTATCGGTATGGTCTAATATCCTTAGCACTCGAACATGGAAAGACATGAAATATTTTCTCTACAATATAGTTCAAATCAGGAAAAAGCTTTTCCAGCTTTATATTTTTGTTTTGGGGAGGAGACAGAGAGAGAGGTGGAGAGGTGCAGAGATATAGGGAGGTGAGGGGAGAAGAAAGGTGTGTCGGTCTTTTCTTTGAGAGCTCCTCTCCTGTTTAAAAGCTTCCATGTGGTTTTGGGTTTAGTTGGGACTGACAACTTTGTAACTTTCCAGGAAGATGCTTGTTAGAGCATTAGTGCTCTTCAATATTGTTCTCATAGCTACTGTAGATGGTTGAACTGATTAATCAATTGTGCAGTGTTTGACATAATAATAACACATAAAACCATTATGAGCCACATTTTCTCTAGTATAAAGTGTATAAAGCAAAAA
This sequence comes from Seriola dumerili, assembly GCF_002260705.1. Taxonomy (NCBI): domain Eukaryota; kingdom Metazoa; phylum Chordata; class Actinopteri; order Carangiformes; family Carangidae; genus Seriola; species Seriola dumerili. Next base: position 1,640,588 of record NW_019174307.1, on the reverse strand, counting down.
TCATGGTTTTGTCAGTTGGAGTTGATGAAAAACATGAAGTTTGTACCAGAGCCGTTGCTATGCTAATAGCCGAGGGTTGTCATTATGTATTCAGATAGGGCTAAGTGTAAGCGCGCTTGTGCGTAGGAATGGTTGTTAACTGCTTGAGAAAATCTAGTTCTAAAGGAAAGGGCTGTTTGACGGCAAGATAAAGAGGAGATTTATTCAAACTAAAGCATACACTTCTCTGGGCATATTTTTAAGTGACTAAAATACATTTTTGCAGCGGGCTGTTCACAGCAGCTCATCACTCAGCTTCTGTGCTATGTACCTCACACAACCCCACATCAAAAAACCAGAACTATCACTTTAAGAGAATTAATCATACTGTATAATATTCCCCAGTTTGCCTATTTATTACTAAAAATTTAGCAATAAAATATCAAAAGTACTCCATATTGAAATGAACAATTTGCTGTCTTAATGTCTTATGATAATTGTATATTCAATAATGAAAATGGCATTCTAGTTGACCACTAACTAGGGTATGGGCAGAGTATTTAGGTGATATTCTAGTTGAAAAATAAAAAAATATTCCTCATTTATCCTCAATAATGTGGATTAAGTCTACTTGAATTAATATTACCAGTGAAATACTGTGATCCTGGTCCTCACTATGGATTAGAATTTTTTTCAGAAAAGTGGTGTTCCACATAATCTAAGGCTGTGTATGGGATAAAGGTGTCACCAAATGTCCAGAGTTACAATTTGTGTTCCTATGTCAAAGAGAAAAGCTGGCTCTCACTTTGTGGGTCTATTTCCTCAGTCCTCACTATGTGCAAGTACAAGAATGTGTGTGTGTGTGTGTGTGTGTGTGTGTGTGTGTGTGTGTGTGTGTGTGTGTGTGTGTGTGTGTGTGTGTGGTAGTGATGGTGAGGACACCCCGCCTGTCATCCTCAGACAAGATACACCCACTAAACACCGGGCTGCATTTCCTCACAGCACCAACTGTAACCCATGGCGATGGTGAGCCTGCCCAGTAGCCGGGCATTATGCAAATGCAAATCACGCTTGACTGGCCACAAGACTGTCTGTGTGTGTCCATCGCACAGCTTCACATTTCACCCAAACTTTATTGGTGCCAGTGGCCTTTTGTCTGCTTTAATTGAATTAACTTCTCAGAAACAGACCTTGTTGCAGAAGAGCGACGGGACATTACACAGCCATCACCTCGCCATGGAGCTTTTAATAGTGTTTACATTGGAATCATTCAGTGCTTTAGGAGAAAAGGGGCTTCTCTTTTACAAAATTTTATAACTTGGTACCATTTACTTTTAAAGAGCTACATGACACATTTGTCACAGCCTCTGAACATAACAGAAAGACTTATTCACTGTCACTTTTCTGTCACTTTACATTATATTTCAGCCACTTGGGATCATGCTTTGTTTCTCTTCAGTCACATCTTAATACTGGCTGTCCTTCTGACTCGCACCAGTCACTTTAAATGACAAAGATAATTCCAGTATATAGGAAAAAGAGTTTTTCCTATAAACTGGAAAACTATTTTCTCAATCAGGTTCTTACTAATAGTCATGGTGTCCTACATGAACACAACAGTATAGAACAGTATTGGTTATTATATTATATAATATTATATGAGGTTCAGTTAGAAAAAGGTCATGATGATGTCATATTTCTGCACACCAGTCGGAGTTCAGCAACATGATGTCAGCTGGCCGGTTGTTTTTGGCGTGCTTACATTGCCAGACCACTGTAAATTAAACCTGAACAACCCAGGGCTGCCCCCTGAAACTCAGTGAGTCAATGCATCAGTCAAGAAGACCCTGATTCGTCTCGCCTCAAAATAACCAAACCACAAAACTAACTGTGATGGAAAAACTCCTGAACCAGCCGCTGGTACAACCTCCTCTACTGCTCCACACTGCGCTAGGACTATAAAACATCTCTAGATCAAACCACATCTACACAGTCCTGAAGTATATTAGCTAAGTGTTAAACAATTTAATTAACAATAATTCGAACTTTCATTGCTGCTTACTTAGTCAAGCATATTATATGTTATGGATGGGCTTAAATAATAAGTGCAAATCAGCCTTCACATGTGGTATCAGCACTAGTCTCACCTCATTGCCTCTAGCATCTGCATAATGTAGAGTTACATTAGAAACAAGATAACTTTGACCTGTGAAGTTCAATATAAAACATTGGAAATGTCTCTTGGTAACAATCAGAGGCATACTCTTACGTACAATTTCACAATCTAAGGGATACTATACAAGACTAGTGCAAAAAGACATACAACAAAGTATCCACAACATTTTAATTTATAAAGCATTGATTAATCCACATTTTAAATCCCTGAGCATGTGTGTGTAATTAACTGAGTAAATCACAGTAGAAAAAATTAATGGCAATATCCCCATCTGCTGGTTAAAAAGCACATTATCATCAAAATCATACTAGGTAGCCCTAACCTCTGCTTTGAAGTCCTCAGAAAAAATGCAGCCCTCTGCTGTTGTTTTGGCTACAAGCCACCATTTCAAAGAAAGAATGTATTCTCTGTTTATTGGTTGTCTTCCTTTTTCTTTCATGTCTGTCCCTAGTCAAAATGGCAGGGACCCACCCAGACGACAAGCAAACACTGTCACATGGTTTTCCCCAGCAAATAAGAGTCATGAGAACTGTTGTTGTGTGTTGATGTGATGTTTGGCCTGTCTCGGAGATAATGTAAAGCAAACAAGCTTCCGTCATCTTGACGTTACAGACTTGACCAGACTTGAATTAAACAACCAGTTTGGCTGGTATTTTAGCTAGACGTGCATCAAATCGGATTTGCAGTTCTTACTCAAAACCTTTGGGATTTACTGTTTTGGGACATTTCAGAAAGTTATTACCTTAACTCACAGAAAAGACATTTTAGTGATGTTGCCATTTTCCCCTCAATATTGCATTATCATGTATTCAGTAGAGTGGTCTTCACATGTCCATTTGGTTCCTAGTTACCAAGTCCTGACCTTGAACTTGTGTCATTATGTCTGGTACTTGAGTAGCTCTGGTTGGACTCGATACTCAACGTATGTTATTCACTGTTTATTAAAAATCTGAACTGACATTCTTACTTCGGAAAAAAATTTTCAGTTTAAAAACGCAACATATCATGTCTTTAACTCTAGTGCTGGCATTTAAAAGAAATGCACTGTCTTGTCAGACCCGCCGAAAGCCCTAAAACTCTTTTGCTATTGTTGTTGTTTTGTCAGCACAAAATGGAGGAAACTGGCAACCCACGCTAAAGCCATAATCATGAAGTAATGCTTGGAAGCATCTTGGATTCAGCACCACATAAAGATAAGGCTGTTTGCTGACTTCAGCAAGCTAATGTTAACTCAAGGCAGTTACATTTTACACTCAAGTGAAGCAAATTGTCACAACATTGTCAGTTCTATAATGTAGTTTTGGAATATGGCTGACCTCATGGGTTTTTAAAAAGCGAGACCCCAAATCTGACCACGACAGACTGAGATCAGGTCCCTGTCAGACTTGGAAACAATAAAGATCTCTAGCATCTGCTGAGAAAGCTTCCACAACTTTTTGAATTTTTTTTGAAAATGCTGTTTTATCCTCATCTTTGTGACAAGTTTTTGTTTTATAAAGGACCTGTAAGTCATTAATTACCTTAATGACCTTATCAATTATAACATAGATCATCATCATTGATGGGTGTCTGGCATGCGCCATCTATTATCAAACTGAAACAAGTCTATCGCACTATTTTTGTCACATTTTACAGTTTAAAATTGAATGCGTTGCCACAACAGGCACTCACCATGCTCCAGCTTCATCTGAGCAGTCACAACTACGTGACAAATGCAGGTTTCGATCTAAATCTTGAAAGCAGAGCACTTGTTCTCGTATTGATGAAATTGGGCACTTCAGTGCAGTAAAGATTTTACTTCCTGCATCTTTAATCAAATGCAGAATATGTTGATGATTGGTTAGGAAGTACTAGCGTGTGACATGAAAGTATGTGTACTAAAATATTATCTATTCAACCTCTGCAAATATAACTTTCTTTTACAGCTTACATTCATTTTGAGTGAATGAGCCTTGGGCCTTAGTTTGAAAACTCACATTGTTTTATTGTGAAAAATTAACATTGCAGCATGGTATCTTGAGAACACTAATCTAAGAGTCTAAACTTCAGAATGCAGAAGGCAGGTGTTAAAGACTCGGCTACAGCAGAGCTGAGAGGTAATATGAGACAAATGGACAAAATGACAAAGTCATCTCAGAAATGTGCCACAACAGTGAAAGTGCCCTGACAAGAATTTTCTCCAGTGAAGGGATAACAACGCTTGTGCAGTGGAGGGAGCTGCTAACTGATAATACAGCCATTAGAGCAGCTTGTTGGGCTTCATCTAGTACTGTTTAAAGCCACTTTATCTAACTGCACACTGTTAAATCCATTACTGTTATCTCTGATAAGAGAGCCCAACCTTTCAGGACAGATAAAATATAGCAGGCAAACATTTGGAGCATGTTTTCCACCACTAACACTGTTATGTAATGTTGCTCCTGGGATCAAATATTATTTACAATGCTAATATCTTATGTAAGTAAAGAGCTGTACGTCTTCATCAATAGATATCACTCAAACAAGTGCATGCTTTTGTATAATTATGTATTCTCTTTACACATGATTAACACATTTTATGATAACCTCTTTCTTTTAATAGTTTACTACCTTAATAAAGCTCAAGCTGGTAAACCTGAAAGAAATAACTTGTTAGATTAACTATGAGTGAATCTAGTTTTCCCACGATAGCATTCCCATATTAAAAAGTAATATATCACTTGCACACCCACAGAAATATTGGCCTCTTGTCTGAGGTGGTGCACACCACAACACAATACAATACAATACAATACGATGCAATACAATCACGAGGAGGTATTCAGGCTATTTACAGAGTCATGCTATAAAGGCTTGCCAAGGCAGATAGGCGCGCAGGAGGCAAAGAAGTAGATTATGTTCTCAGAGTGTCTGTGACTACTGTAATGTAAAATGAAGTGGGCTTAAAGGGTAAAACCCCTCAATTTAGGTAATCCAATCTGTTATTCTTGCTGTCTGGGAAACTCCATGTGGAACCAAAGAAACTATGTCCGTATTAACACTCAAAGCATTTATACTCAATCCCCTAAAGCTGCTGTTATACAACCCTAATTGTGGCTCATCTTTGATGACTGTTTATAATGAGGATGTTACATTTGCCTCCGTCCCATACAAATATAAAAACAACTATATCAGAGACACATGTACATAGTAAAAAGATGTCAAGAGCTAGAGCTTGATCGTTTGTGTCACTTGTCTATAAAGCACTAAATGCTCGTGGGCCCAAACACATCTGTGATCCACGATACGAAGCATCAGACCCCTCAGGTCATGTGGGACAGGTTTACACAGTGTTCCCAGAATCAGAACCAAGCAAGAAGAAGAAGCTTTTAGTTCCTCAGCTCCTCGCCTGTGGAACGAGCTTCCTGAACACCTTAGATCTGCTCAAACTGTCAGCTTATTTAAATCGTTGCTTAAAACATCGGTTTGCTGCAGCTCAGCGATGAATCACATACAGAACATTTTTTTAATCTTTTGCATTTGAATGTCTTTAATCACTGCAGCAACCCCTTTAAAATGGTGTTTCCTACTTGATCTTCTGTATTTAAATATTTTTTCAAATGTTTTTAAACGCTATTTAAATATCATCTTAATGTTCTATTTGTAATGTATTTCCATGCCTCTTATCCAAGTATTTAAATACAAGCTAAAACTAGACTGCATATGTTGTGTATAAATCTGTACCTCAAAATCATGTGGTATAAATTGGGAGTGGGGAAAAAAATGCTAATCGCTACAGAGTAGATTCAGATTTAGAGTATAGCAAGTGCGAACGTCTGTTTTTGACAAAATCAAATACCTGACATATCAAGGGTTCTTCATTATATTACATAAAATCCTATAAATCCAATATTACCATTTATAAAGTCTCACTGCTCATTGAGTTACAGCATTTCTCCACACTGGACAAATGCAACCAGTGAAAGCCACATACATATAAAAAGATACAACTAAATCTGTCGACAAATTCCCATCATCTCATGTTATATAGAATCTAATGCCCAACCCCACAAAGAAATAGTCAGTATATTTTTAGCTATAGTGTGAACACAGCTTTGGGGTTACCATAAATGAACTCCCGGCGTGTGTAAATGATATAAATGTGCGGCACGCCGGTGATGCTTGTGTAGGATTGCAGGCGTGTGCAACACATGTGCAGCATCGGGTCCCAGAGTGTGATTTAATTAAAGATTCCTTTGCTTGGTGCACAGGGCTGGACACACCCGCTCTCATTAACAGGGATCAGGACGGGAACGTGAAACATGTGCCGGTTTTTTATGGAGGGCTATTGAGTTTCTACTCCTGTTGTTCTAATAATAATGGCATGACAAACTTTCCCTCCAGAACAATCAACTGTTATTCATGTGTGTTGTGTTTAGGACTCCGCAGGTCTATCCAAAAAACAGTCTGTATAGTATAATAAGAAAAAGTACATTAATGTGTTTCCAGTGTATAACATTTAATATTCTCTCCATTGTTTGTCACTTGCCACAGATTAGTCCTATACAATGCAGTGAAGCCTTTACTGTCCGCACAGCTTTGCCTGTGACAACACTTTATGGCTACATTTCATAATGCCCATTACGTTTACCCTCCCAGTCCACTGAGAAACCACATTCCAGTGCAAATACCTATGAAATTCCTCCACAGAGGAATGTCTAAGTGTGCAAACCTATCCCTTTAAAAAGCAGTGAGAGCGAACTAGCAACAATGATCTGCCTCAGCTTGTTACAAGCATTGGTGAAAAATAGAGAGAGAAAAAAAAATCGCGGCTCTTTCTTCCGATGAGTATTCAGAGTAAATGCAGCATGTCAAAGGGGGGGATTTATTAGGTCCCTAAAGAAAAACATTCTCCTGATGATGAAAACATGATTGGGCGACCTGGGTAGCCCAGCCTAACTCCTGCTCCACTGTCACAGTAATTACCCTTGCAGCCCTGTGGCATCCGACCTCGGTGAAAAAGACAGCGGGGAAATAGAGGAGTCACAAATATCAACAAAAGGCACATTTTGAGGCAAAAGGGATGCGACCTAGGAGAGCCAAGCTCCCTGTCCATCACTCGGAAGTGTTGTGAAAGGCTACAAAAGCCCCCAGAGTGAGACTTTGTGGGATTTCGACGTTGCCAAGAGCGAACGCAACATTGCCTTGCCAAGTATTAGGGAGAAGACAAGAAAATCTCCCCCCCCCACACGTAGAGAAATATCAACAAAACTGCAGCATAGAGGCCACATTCACGGGTGCACAAAGCCACAGAGGCTGGATGGTATAGGGCTAAACGGAGTGTATTATGTTGCGCCGATGCCACAAGGTCTGAGGCGGAGGTGGAAGTTAGGCCTCCGCTTTACATTCCAAGAAAAGGGGCACACAACCGTGACTCTGGAGAGAAAATACAGTTGCCCTGTGCCTTAATCTATCATTCTGACTGACATCCTATCCACTGTGCATTGCCAAGTGAATTAAAGACACTTTAAGAAGCTCAATGAACGCCTTTTGTGTCCCATTATCTTCGTGTTCCAGAGGCTTTGTGGGCGACGATACGCATCACTGCATCAGTAATGTCTTAAAAAGGCTGTTTGGAAAAGAAATATCCGCTCATCGGATTCACGCATCCTTTGACCACGAGGCATTGAAAGTAAAGGCGTTGACATCCAAAATGGATAAAAGGGCTCAAGTTATTAGACAACTCCAAGCTGGTTGTTGGCACAAGCTGAAGAATTTCTTCTAAAATGTTACAATTTAATACAATCATCACCCTTCCTAAAGAGAGTTTTGAATATTTAAGTAAATAACGCAATCTAGGCAATTAATATGTCACTTTAAATGCTGTATATTTTCAAGACATTTGATATTTTCACATCAACTTGTTGAGATTTTTAGATCATTATGTTTGATTATCTCAAATGATTCAAAGAACTTTGTATAATTATTGCTATATCATTGTTAATTTAATGATAAAAGCTGTTTCTGTTAGCAGGGTTGTGTTCCTTTAAGTCTGCTGCGTCTTTTTTGAATATATTCATAAACACAAATTCCCACATGCATCTCAGGATGATAAGAGAGACTGTCGTCCAGTCAATAAACGTCGTGGGGCAGGTTATTATGACCCATAGTTATGTTTTGTTGCTAGGTGACATGGTTGTCCAGGTTGGAGGAGTGGTTGAGATAAGATGTTGTAAAGAAATAGCTCTGATCATAGAAAATAAATATTTATTTTTCTTCCGGTCTCTTCATTCTCTCTCCTTTGCCATAATTATGTGAATCCTCTACAAATCATCGTCAGGTCACCTCGATGCCACATGTTCTGCCCAGGCTGTCATGTGAAGAGCGGGTCTATAAGAAGCTTCCTATTTTGAAATAAAATGCTGAAGTGTTCGCCAGAGGTTAAATTCCTGTGTGCATTGGTATTAAAAGGTAAGATGACAGGGGTTAACTTTGCTGAGGCATCACAGCCCTCTCCCGGGTCAAGCACACACTGGGCACCTTTCCACAGGGGAACACACAGAGAGGGTCTTGTTCTGCGGCCCATGTGCGGGTCAGCGCCGGCAGGTAGGAGTGAAATGATAGGCCTCCCCAGAGACACAGCACAGAGGACACACTGTTTCCCCACAGCTAAAACATCCACTGGAATGCAATATGGGGTGGCAGGTAACTTTCAGTTCACCGCATACCTTTATCAAAAATCTTCAAATCCCAGGAAAGCCCCCGCCTGCCGTCTGACACGTTGGTGGGAATTCAGAAACGGGGGAGATAGAGGGCTGGACATGACAGGCATCAAACTGAAATGAGGATTATTTTCTTAAGGAGGCGTAGTCAGCTGTTTTACTGATGTTTGGTCTGCTCCTTACTGGAAACCTACTGAGGTCCTGGGAAACACAAACCTGTCCCTGACTGGATTTAATATTGCTTTAATATAGTTGTTAAATATCAGAGTGTTAGCATATGTTTGATCAACTATTAACATGAGAAGCACAAAATAAAATCTTGTTTCCTATTATAAAAACTTACTTATTACATTTTACATTGTTGTCAAGATTATAAAACATTAACAACCAAGCCTGTTCCCACAGACTCATTTGCACAAAAAAGAATGTGTGAATAAAAATACACTAAAAGTTCAAAGAAAAAGAAATGCAACAGTATAATTTCACATCCAAATACCAATTTTTTTTACAATATTTAATAGTGTGATTAATCCAATTGTTTTTTTTACAGAAGTGAGATGTCAGATCCTCTTGGCTATTATAGCTACACTGGCTGTGGCAGCCATCAAAAAGATTTCAATGTGCACAATGTTGTTTTCCTTTTGTGTATTTTGTTGTACACTCTACACATATGACAGAACTGGACCAAAACCCACCCTAAAAGTCAAGCTCTCCATTCCAGTCATTATCCCTGTGCTGTTGATCCCACTCTGAGCTTATAAAGTTTCATTTCATCTGGAGCGCCAAAACCAAACCAATGCTGCATACAGTAGAACCATGAGTGGGAAGTAAAACAGGTTAACTGCACACTACCTGCCCAGTGTGAAAAGAACAGGGAGCCAAAGAACACAAACTGTATAAAAGAAAGTCAAGTAAAGAATTAGCATTCCAAAGACAGAGATATATTTTTTCTACAGTGTTGGTAGACCAAACAAGGACTGAACATTATGGGATATTGGACTTAGATTTAACAGGTGGCCAGAAAGGGGACTCCAAATATTGCTTCGTATTTGCTAGATACATATGCAAGAAATATGGCAGTTGTTAGCTACAGGACAAATCATATAAAACTGATAGGCTAACTGCTGTCATTCTGACCTCTAGTGGTAAAAAATGGTTTATATTTAATGCTGTATATACCGATATGTGTCACCTTTCATGCTGATAAAGCACTCTTATTTTATATGCAAATGTGCAGACTGTGCACCCAATATAAAAATTAGATTCTAGTATTTTTTTTTTTTTACATGTAATTAAAAAGCTTCATTTACAGAGTAAGCTAGTCTCAACACTAGTGAAGAGAACTTCAAATACCACACACACTGCCCCTCTGTTGCTGTAACAAGAACAGAGTCAATATACCGTCAGCTTATCAGCTTCATGTGGCTAACGTGTTAGCAAACCATATCCCATTTATCGGGGTAGCAGATACAGCAATGTGAACATTGCATTGGAGTCACACCTCCCTCCACATGATCCAGCCCGCTCTTAATTTATCTCTGGCTCTGTCCCAATATCTGAACTTCTAGGGTGTGTTCTGACCGATTTTAAAGTAGTGCAATTACATATAAAGTCAATGGAACAACTCAAGTGGCCAGTGCGACTAAATTAGGCAGTGCGGTGTAGACGCCTATATAAGTCTTTTTCATGAATTTAAAAAGACAAGAGAATTTAGCAAGAGTTCACATGTGCTTAGTTGGAATGACTGCTGTTTAGACTGCAAAAGTCAAATTTGGGTGAATAAAACAAGGTGAAAATCACATCTTTAGATTGTGTTTCTCCCTCTCTTTGTCAGCCACTTTTTTTTACATTAGCAGTTCACCACTCGACAATGGGAACACAATCAGCTTTTCTGAGCTAATGTTTGGGAGCGGCTGCCCAGGGTTTTATATGGGGTGTCTTTCACAAGCTTTAGGGGTTCAATCATACAGAGGGAAGGAATTAAATCCATGAAATTAACATGCTAAGTCGGTGTGGATTCTCAGTGGGAATGTCTGAACTAACAACCTTTCACATTACAAAGTGTCATTTTTAAAAAAAAAAAGCACAAAAGCAGTTTTAAAGGTCTCATATAGTCTAAAGGTAGACGTCCATGTGTTGTGTGATCATAAAGCAGGTCTAGGTTCTATATTAATACTGTGAAAGTATCAAAGCCTCAGTCCACAGAGAAATGCACACAGCCTGTATTCAGAAACTGAGCCTTAAAACCAGCTGCCAGTTCTTCTGTAACTTTGTGATGTCATAACAAACCGCTCTCAGCCATGCCGCAAGCCCCACCCACCTGGACCCACTATCCAACCTTGCAGGATTTGGTGTCTGTGAGTGTTTACCTGAAATCTGCTCTGAGACTCTGAGCCTCTTTTCTACAAATACAAATATATCTTCTTATGGATCAAAACTTCAAATACAACACTGGAAAAGTGTAAAATATGGGACCTTTAAAGACGAAACAAAACAGAAGATTTTTACACGATTACTTATTTAAACGAAATTTAAACGTTATTTAAAACAAGAACATAAAACCCATCTGTGTGTGACTCTGAGGCAGTTTGTGATCTGTGTCTGTTCAACAGCGTAATGCCTCTTTGTCATGCCTTCACGCCGTTCTTGAAAATGTGTCTTTGCAGTCAGTTCATGTTCTGATCTCCTCTCAGCCGTCTGTCAGCCTGTGTGCTGCTATTACACAACAACCCCTCAACGCAAAGCACACAGCGTGCATTCTCCCTGAGGTCTATTCAAGACCCCCTCATCTGGTTCAAAGTCTAGGCTCTGTACTTTGGTTTTACATGAGGGTTTTACTTTCTGCTCGATTGTTATCGCTCTTCAAAGTTCTGCCTGAGCGCTGCTGACAGGAGCAGCCAAAACCGTCGTCTTCATCAGGGGCAAAAACCACAAGCATCACAGATACACAAGGAGCAATTACCACAGGAAACTATTTCTCACACACAGACACACGCACACACACACCTTTCACACACCTCCAACCTAAACATCAGCATGAAGAAAAGAAACTCCAAAGTCAAGATGTTCAACACAAAAATGTAAACTTTTTAGTCCAGCTTCTGGCATTAAACTTTAACAATGCTTCTTTCTCACTAAATTGCAATCAATTATTATGCAATGTGCATTCTACACATCGTGTCTTCAAGATAAATTGCTGACATGTATTTTGGGATTCAAATTCTGCCAAAACGAAGTCTCAAACTCAGTCTTACAGAACAGCAACAGCTTCTGAAACGTTCCTTTAAATCGTAAGTGGATGTTCATTGTTTATACTCAGCATGACGGACGCTTGGCTACCTCGCTTGAGTGACTATTTTCAACACTTTAGCACCACTTCATTATTTCAACCACAGCTCTACTGGCAGAGTCAAGGCATTCATTTCCCACAGCTCGCCATGTGCCCACAGACCTACACGCCTCGGTGCCAGCTGTTTGTCTTCGCCACTGGACAGCTCAGCACGTCCAGGAAAAGCCATCCACGATGCGCTAGAAGTGTCTCTACAGTGTTACTTCCCAGCAGCACAGGAATTATATTGGTTAATGTAAAGTATGTCTGTGCAGTGCTGGGCAATAATATTGTATGCGTGTATGATTTCAGTGTTGAAAGGACTGTACTACAGCACATGACATCATCTGGATCAGTGGTCCTCAAAGTCGGGTCCAGGGATCCCCAGGAGTCCTTGACGGGCTCCCTGGGCGTCCCCAGCGAAAAAAGGAATCATTTATTGTCATTATAATTCCATCCATAAGTAACACAATGACACGTATGACTATTTTTCTCATGAGTTTCAAACACTTTCTGTGATAAAACATCTAAAAGCAAAAATCTTATCAGATGGGGGACCATGGGGACAAATGGGGGTCCGTGGTCTAATTTGTGTCCGTTTAGGGGTCCTTGATGTGAAAAAGTTTGAGAACCACTGATCTAGATCAGGGCTGCTCATACCCCAGGGGGCACTTCTGCAGTTGCCAGCCTAGGTCAGTTGTAAAACTTTAATGTTTGCAAGTGTGTGAAGACTAGTTCGCAAGTGAACAAGAAATCAAACTAGGTGGCTACTTGAAATGGATAACCACACCTAGTGGTGGGGCTACAAATGCAAAACTTCTGAAAAACAAAAGATAAGCTTAAACAACAGGCTCAGGATCACAATATCTACATTTTTATGTGATTAACAGTATTAAATATCTCGCAGTTTGAAAATCAGTTCAAATGAAAACATTTGGATGGAGACGGGTGGTGCTGATGAAGGAGCACTGGAGCTCATGTGATCGGGCTGCAGGAGTATGTAACACAAACAAGGTTGGGAAACCCTGACCACACCAAAAAGCACTGGAAACGCACATAAAGGCATGTCGGACGGGGATAACATAAGGCTGTGGTTTGACTGAGCAGCTCTACACAAAATGAAAAGGGACCTTATTAACTTTGAAGTTACAACAGTGAAGCAAACATTTCTGAAAACTTGCATCCTATTATGTTCATTCTACTGCATGTCTGATGAAATGAACTCTGTGCCAGTCTTTACAAATGTGTTTATTACACATACAAAACTAACGCCATATCAACACTATTCATGATCACCTCCAAATAATTGTCACCAAAAAACGCTGACATACCGGAGGCTATTTACAGCCACAGTTTGGCATCAGGACAGACTGAGACCACATCACAATTTTTAAGGCAGGATGTGTCTGCCATAATTAGTAAGAGTTGAGGCGCTGACATTTTTCCAACATACAGAGCTCAGAAGACTTGTTCAAATATATATATATATATATATAGGCTACACATTCAAATATACAGTGGGGGTCCAAAAGTGAGACCACTTTTCCATGGGAAAGATGTCTCACTTTTCACTGTATCAGAAAGTGTAAATTCAACTCTGATGGGTATGGATTTACATAAACACAGGCAGCTGTATTATTTCATCATAAGAAATAAATGTAACCCTGATTAGCCTGCAGTGGGAAGTGAGCTACTGGGTCAGACAGAGCAGGGGGAAAAAAATCAGCGCAGGTCACAGGTCAGTGACCACATTCCACAGGGCAGAGAGCAAAGCCTCGGGCTGTAGAACAGTATCACATGTAACAACTTATATCATATACTTAATTCAAATTATATACAAATGTAAACACTCACCAAAGTGGGCAGAAGGAAGGAACAGGAAATCGTTTCCATTACATCACTGCAGGTAGAATCCCTGTGTTTTGTCACGGAGTGCGAGCATGACTGAACTTGGACTTTTCTGAGTTGCCCCTGGCAGTCATTATGGTGAATGAGTTACCCCCATTCACTCACCGAAGCTGTGTTTGAATGCCTAATGTCAGAGCAGGTATGACACACAATATACCTGGATTAATGGTTGTGTGCTGACCGCTGCCTGTACTCTGGTCTATTGTGTGAACTGGCTAAAACACGCTTATTATTGCTGCTGATAGTCTCGGCTGTGGTTTATCTTCATTCACTCAGTTTATGTTTAGTTCATCAGGTGGAGGCAAAGGTCGAAGATTCTTATCTGAATCCTCGAGGAAGTCCGATAAAAAAAAAAATAGTCAGTTTATAAATCAGACACGTGCAATGTGCAAGTCAGTGAGAACAACCTGATCAAACACCCGGTCTGCAACAACTCTTTAGCCAAGTCGTGTTTGTCAACTTCTTACCTTCCTCAGAGTCTCTTTCTTCTTCTCCTCTTCATGTTGGTGAACTGGCATTTGCAGAAAGTCCTCTTCACAGCAGATGAAGCTCACCGTGCATCCCATCCGAGCAAAGCCAGGGCGCACACGTCCAGACCCATTCAACGCCTCAACGCTCGGTCCCTGCCTCTCACGACGCTGCTCTGTGGTTGAAGAGTTATTATTGTGGCTTTATTCCGCTCGAACACAATACACAATGCGATCTGCGCGGCAGCTCTGGCATCACTGCGGGCATCAGGAGAAAAACAAACAAACAAACAAACAAACAAAAAAAACAAGCTTGCATGCAGGAGATTCCCGCTGTTGTTTTCAGCCACCACGCGCTGACTGAGAGCCAGTCTGAAATGAAGTGACCTCCCACTGCAGAGAGACTGGAGGACGAACAGGTAGTTCTCCTGCAGAGACCCAACAACACGCTGGAGTGAAAGCGCTCTCTCTCTCTCTCTCTCTCTCTCTCTCTCTCTCTCTCTCTCTCCTTTACATTTCTGTTGCCATATGGCTTTGTGATTGGTGGTTCAGGCTGTCACTCACAACTAACACTGATTGTTTAATACCCTTCAGAATAAAATCCATCACTTGGCTCTATTTTAATTATTTGATCCCAGACACTGTAAAAGAAAAGGACACGTGAGCTGGTGCGTTCATTAGGCCTGGAGAGTCTACAGAGATGAGACGTAGCCTCGGCTCGTTCATGACCTCCAGACCCAGCTGCTTCACCAAACCACTGGACTGAGGTCAGCTGCTGCACAGTGCAGGGAAGCCGGTGGAGTCTGATGAGGTCAAGAGCTTTGTTCTTGTCATGCAAGTATGTCTCCCCCTGCTGGGTGATTGATGAAGTATTATTCATAAGCAATATATTTTATAGAGCTTAATATATAAGTGCTATATTTGAAGTCCGTTAACGATTGCATGTAAATACATTTATATAATCCAAGCCTAACTAATAACATTAATTATGGATGCAGCCTGTTTTACAGTGACAGAGCGAGTATTGGCAGAGCACACCAGAGTGGAGCAGAGCTATCATTAAAGTTATTAGATACACCTGTGGTTTTCCTGCTTCACCACATCAGTGTCCATCAGCCAAACATCCAGAGGAGAGTATGCTCCCTTGAGATGCTCAGTATGTAACAACACTGAGTACACCCCTGGTCAATATCAATAAAATGTTAAGTAATTACAAATCCTGTCCATTTAATACAATTGATCGGTTTTTAGCCAAAGCTGAAAAAGAATGAGGCAGATTACAGAAGGTTCTTTTGAGCTGGTCTTTGCTGCAGGGGGTTTTGCTGTTCTACCTTCCACTTTAAAGTACTCCAAAGGTTTTCTGTTGAATTCAAGTCAGGGGACAAACACTTCACCCACCCTGTTGAACAAGAGACCATTTTATTTTCTTTAAAAGTTACCAGCAAATTCATGTAACCACATTATTACCCAATCCTTATTTCATTCTTAGAAAAGCGCAACATTCAGCAAAGCATTGCTGGGTCTTGTCTGTGGGAACAATGAGCATTTATTATGTCATCTTTGCGGTCAGTGGTTCCTCAGTTGCCTCAAAACATTAAGGGCAACTTTGTGTTGTCCTTTTTTTTTTAACAATGATATATATAGCCTTTTAAAAATATAATATGTATGAGCATAAACATTAGTTTCATTTTTACATTCACATTCATTATAGTAAAAGTTTGAGACCTGCTACTACAGTCTCATTTCTACATATAGTATGATAGACATTTCTTAAAAATAGGTATAAACAGTTCTTTCATTCATATGCAACATTTGTATTCAAAGCAATCTGCAAACACAAATTAAACTGCGTTTTCACATCTTCTGTCCACAAAGCGAAGGTTTACTGGTTGGTCTGGAATCAGGACAGTACGGCTGATGCATTTCACCTTTCCCATTGTGGGGTCAGGTTTGATTTCAAACAGCCTGATTAGCTGAAAAAAAAAAAAGAAATATGGAGTTACTGAGGTCACTTTATTAAAGACCTGACATGGCAACACAGTTGGGTCCTACAGTAATTTTTTCATGTGACTAACTTGTTAACTCACTTGTGGGAGTCCTCACAGTTTCACTGTTGATTTGTAGCAGCAATGTTTACATCAGATATTGTGCATTCAGTAGATGGTTTTCCCACTCGACACTTACTTGAAAGAGAACCATATACATCTCAAGCTCAGCAATCCGGCGGCCGACACAGCCTCTCACTCCAAAGCCGAACGGGATGGAGCCAAATGGGTTCGGCCTCTCACGGCCGTCACGGAGCCATCTCTCCGGCTTAAATGTGAACGGCTCTGGGAAAGTGTCTTCATCATGACTGATGGCATAGTGACAAAACGCGAAAGAGGTCTGGAGAAACAACAGTTTAGATAAAATACTTAAATTCGGATCTATAGATATAGGCATATACAGCCCTTTATTTGAAGTGAGGAATAAAAATGTTCTTACTTTTATTTTACGCATTTCAGGTGTTTTATCTAGCGCTAGTAACACCAGGTCGGTGAGCCAATCAGAAGACAGGAGGCTCTGAGCCTCTCTTCTGATTGGCTGACTGTTTTCTGAGTGATCAAATAAAAACAAAGCAGATTTCAGTAAACACTAAGAGAAACCAAATCCTGCAAGGTTGGATGTTGGGTCCAGGTGGGCGGGCTTGGGGCATGGCTGAGAGTAGTGACTGCTTTTTTGTGACATCACAAAGTTACAGAAGTCCTGACGGCTGGTTTTACAGCTCAGTTTGTGAATACAGGCTGTGTGCATTTCTCTTCTGACTGAGCACTTTGATACTTTCACAGTATTAATATAGAACCTAGACCCGCTTTATAATCAAACAACACATGGACATCTGCCTTTAGACTATTAAGGACCTTTAATAGTATTATATTTAGTAAAGTAATTTCTTAGAGAAATAGATACTATTACTAGACTAAACTTTTACTGCTAGACATTATAGACTTGTAGACTTCTTTTGCAGTTATAATACAACTACACACATAACTGGTACAAAATTGGTACAAAATAGTTAAAAATGTCAAATATTGAAGTATCCTTGGTCAAGATACTGAACCCCACCTTGCCCCTGATGGCTGTTCCATCAGTGTGTGACTGTGATGTATGAATGTGTGGGTGAATGGGTGAATGTGACAAGTACTGTAAAGCACTTTGAGTGGTCAGTAAGACTAGAAAAGCGCTATATGAGTGGAAGTCCATTTACCATTTACAAAATATGCAATAACTTTTTTTAAAATAGAAAATAAAAAAAAACAGACTCACTTTCTTTGGAAATTGATATCCACCAATAACAATATTCTTTTCTGTCATGATCCTTGCATTCATGGGAACCACAGGGTACATCCTGCAAAACAAGAATGAATAATTTGTGTAAAATGATACAGAAAAATAACTGGAGGTTTAAATCTAAATTCCCTTCCAGTACCATGTATGTACATGTTTTTATATCAGTCTAAGTGGCTGCAGAAACCTATCACAAAATCATGACCTCGCACCTCAGTGCTTCCTTGACAACAGCCCGTAAATATGGCATCCGAGTGATCTCAGCAGCGGTGGGGATCCGATCTGCTGGGATGAATGTGGACCCTTCTTTGTAAAGTTTGTCCTGGATTTGAGGGTGACTGGACAGCAGGTGCAAAGTCCAAGTGAGGGTATTGGATGTCTTGATAAAAAACAAAGAAAATGCCAATAAGTAAACAGGCAGAGAGAGACGTGTACCTTGCATTTATGTTCTGCGAGTGGGGTGTCTTTGGGCTACATTTATAAGACTCGTAAATTGATGGCATAAGGAGTTGGCTTGAGTTAAGAAATAAGCATGAAAACAACAGATCTTTTTCTATCACATTTACCGTATCCACTCCTGCTAAGAGAAGCTCAGTGATGCTGCCGTACACATCCTTGAGGCTCATCTCAGTGTTTGAGAGGAGGTATGTCAGGTATTCACCCTTCACATCCTGGCTGTTGTCTACACACTGCTGAATAGCCTCCATCTTCTTGTCAATCAAGTTTTTAGCTAGAATAAATGCAGAAATGTGTTTCATTTTAGTATATGAACAAAACATAATGGTAACCTTTTAATTTACAGGCTGTTAACTATGTAGTAATTATGTGGTAATGTGAAGAAATTGCCAAGAGTTACTGTAAACTATTGGGTAATTACAGAGTACAATTGAAGCAGAATAAAGAGGGTTGGTATATTATTACTGGATTGCACAGGCTGTTAGCAGGTAATACCAAGTCTCATATTCTAACTGCATGTCAACATTGTTGTTGCTCAAAGTAAACACAGCAGCCAGTTTCCTCCACACTGTCAAGTACATTCAGTAAATAAACCTAATGTATTTGTAACAGTCTGACCTTTCAACTGTGAAAAAAGTGCAGATAACTTTTCATTCAACAATCAAACTAATTTTGATACAGCACAATTGAAATACAACAGTTGACTACTGGATCTGCTTTACTTGGTAATTACTTAATTTCAGATTACAATTCTCTGTTACTTAGATTTTACTCATTTGGCTATTTTTTAAAAGTTTTTTTTCTATTATGTAATCAATGGTCTTTAAATCAAAGGTTGGTATATTTGGTTTGGTATATTTCTTTGAATTTGAAAAAAGTCATAATATTTCGAGAAAAAAGATTCGAGAAAAATATTACAAGAAATAAAAATGTAAAATTTTCGAGAGGAAAAAAAACAAAAAACAGAATAGACTCAGTTTGTTCACAATCTTTTCAATGTCCTGATGATGATATTTCAATTTTATTCCCAAAATTAATACTTAATTCTTGTATTTTCAGATTTTCCTTCCTCAAAGTGGCCCTAATACTCCGTCCTACACAAGCGCACGCACGTCTGTAAAAGTCATGGCAACAGAACGGTGACGCTTGACCGAGGTGACGTAAGAGCTTCAGACCTGTCCACCTTCTCATTTGCACTTGGACTTGACCTGTGTTAACCCGATGCAAAACTTGTCTGTTGGAAAGTTAAACTCTTGAACAGCGAATCCCCTGGAAAAAACCTCCCGGATAAACCTGACACCTGACAACAAACACCTGGAAAACTACACTGAAGAGACACCTGCGGAAAACTACTGTAAATTTCAGCTGCTGAAGACCATGGCTTTGGATGGACCCCCCATGGAGGAGCACCTGCTGACCCGGGCACGACGGTGGATCACCTCCTTTGCAGGTAAGACATCTTCTAATTTTATGACAAATACATTAATTAATCACAAAAATGTGGTTTCAGTATAAAATTAGCACAAAATTAGTTTAAGTTGTTGAATATAAAGATAAAAAAATAATAGAATGTTAGTCGGTCTGTTAGGAAAATATAGTTTTGAGTGATACTCGACGTTTTCTTGTTGTAAAACTTTTATTAGACTGTAAGAACGTGCTCAGTTTCCCGGGTCAGGTGTGGAGTGTGTTAACAATTGTGTATTGACTTGAAAATATTGTTATTTTCGTTTGATTGCACCAAATTCTCCAAATTTGGCGTCGAAAATTTAGTAAAAAAGATGGCGACTGGGCCTTTTTTTGAAAAATGCCAAAAAATATATATTTTTGTGACCATGGAGACGATGGAACATAGCCTACGTCGGAACCTCAGAAGGTGCAGGCCGAACCAGACCAGGGTGCGTTCCCTTTGTGTGGAGAGCCCAGTTTGCTTGTTAGGATTGAAGTTAAGCTTCAAATGTTCATAGACTTTTTCACATTTTTAACTTATTCTCAGACTAACTCCCAAAAACGCGGCAACAGACCAGTCTTGTCATAGAATAAAAGTGGCTATGAGAGTCCAGTGATCAACTCTTACAGCTTGTACTTGACATGAGGAAATGTCAATTTAATAATTTCCATAAGAACTGTACTGAATTGCGATTTAGTATTGTCGCTTTGGTGGAGATTATGAGAGCGGTTTGTCCTGATGAACTACATGACAAACCACTCTCATCTCCCACTGTCCATCCTGCTCCCTGCGTCCAGCCCGCATCAGCCTCCTACATGCAGCTCATCAGCAGTAACAGCAGCATCGAGAGACTAGTCTGCTTCACACTATAGCTCAGAAAGGTTATTGTGGAGAAGCCCTGTTGTTGTTGATGCATGATTTAATTAAAATGCCCGTCATTCAGCTGTGCGTAATGACGCACGCACTTCTGCTGTCCTCATCACATGCCTTCATTAAAAAAAAGTGACATTAAGTGTAATTATCAGTCCGATATCTCAGTAATTTATACAACTTATCATAAATAGATGAGTTCACAGTTCAACCACCTCGCAAGGTGCGTTATGCGCATGTTCTGTATTTTTATGCACAGATGGTACAATGTAACATTTACCCTCTCTGCTGCTGTGTGTTAAGAGTTAACTCATATAACATTTATATCTTTACTAGTAGATTGGCCTATGTGGAATATGTCTAAAATAATTAGGCTTTAGTTTTGAAAATTATATGAGAGTTATTTATTAGAGATGGAAACTTCCTGTGAGGGGTTAGAAGCAGTCTGCACAGAAGTTTTGAAAATTAATCTTTATGGTGTTAAAGTCTTTATGGTGCAAAGGAGAAACTTTTCTCAAGTGCCTTAAATCATTTGATGACCTGGGAAGCAGACTATTAGCAATAGTCTCTCCTCTCTCCGCCTGCACCCAACACGTTGTGGATGTCCAGTTTTCACGTTGCGATCTTATTAAAAGGCTTTGGCTCTGGTTGGTGGACTCTGAAACCAGATTCAAGGTAACGCGAGCAGAGTGGCGA
The DNA here is from genome assembly GCF_002260705.1 of Seriola dumerili. Classification (NCBI taxonomy): domain Eukaryota; kingdom Metazoa; phylum Chordata; class Actinopteri; order Carangiformes; family Carangidae; genus Seriola; species Seriola dumerili. The sequence goes on along the minus strand of NW_019174307.1, from coordinate 1,619,254 downwards.
GCTCATTGTCAAGCGATGCTAAAAATGTGTTTACAATTAAATGTTTCAGGGAGCCACAGTGTTTTGCACACACATGGTTTTATAATCTGAGATAAACTGAGGCGCCGGTGATGAAGTTGTATGACCACATTCCTCCTTTAAGTGATGAATCATTTTGGACCATGACTGTGGCCATGCTCTTATTTTAGGATGGCTGGTGCAGTTAGAGTAGATGTGAACACAATCTACGCCAAACATTATTATTTACATCTTCTGTTTTTTAAATAAATGTACAATGTTACATGTTTATTCTTTTCTCCCCTCAGGCGGCTTTTGGCGTTCCAACAACGAACACCCTGATGCTGCGAGTCCTCCTGCTGACCAGGATGGAAGATCTCCGTCTCCTCCGCCCCAGCAGCTCCCATCACCACCCTCCAGGATGGAGGGGCAACAACCTGGTCCTAGTGCTAGTTTAGCAGTTCCGCATCCTGTTCCTCCTCCTTTCCCACACGCTTCTCCTCTTTTGCCTCCTGCTCCCGCTCCTTTCCCGCATGCCGCTCATCTTTTGCCTCATGCCGCTCCTCTTTTGCCTCCTGCTCCCGCTCCTTTCCCGCGTGTTCCTCCTCCTTTCCCACACGCTTCTCCTCTTTTGCCTCCTGCTCCCGCTCCTTTTCTGTGTGTTCCTCCTCCTTTCCCACACGCTTCTCCTCTTTTGCCTCCTGCTCCCGCTCCTTTCCCGCATGCCGCTCATCTTTTGCCTCATGCCGCTCCTCTTTTGCCTCCTGCTCCCGCTCCTTTCCCGCACGCTGTTCCTCTTTTGCCTTGTGCTCCCGCTCCTTTGCTGCACATTCCTCCTCCTTTCCCACATGCCGTTCCTTTTTTCCCTCATGCTCCCGCTCCTTTCCCGCACGCTGTTCCTCTTTTGCCTCCTGCTCCCGCTCCTTTGTTGCACATTCCTCCTCCTTTCCCACATGCCACTCCTTTTTTCCCTCATGCTCCCGCTCTTTTCTTGCTCGTTCGTCGTCCTTTCCCGAATGCTGCTCCTCATGCTGAGGTCAACGTTGGTCGGGAAGAAGACAGGATTGTCATCCCTTGTCTTGAACCTGAGACCATTGGACCATCCTTCCTTGACGACAGCTCTTTGGAAGAGGCCTCTCCCTCGACTTCTGGTCTCAGCTCCTCCACGAAAAGGGACAGAGAAGACAGCGACCAGGAAGAGGCTGCAGCGAAGAGGCCGAGGTTGTCAGATGACAGCGACTCAGACTGACTCTAAAGGACTTCCATACCTTCTGGAAACAGCAGAGTATCCTTGAGTCAACCTTTTTGCCTTCATTGCTGACTGACCGCAGCTGTCAAGGAGCATCAGGCAGAGTAAATGATTACCAGGCCTGCCCTTGCGTCTGGCAGGGCTGTTGACACCTCAGGTAGTGTCTTGCATTGGGGGGCATCTGTCTATCATTCCCTCATGTTGGCAGGGTTGATGTTTTGTCTCTTTTCAAACCCTGAGGGCTGGCCTTTGCATTTGGCAGGGCTGTAAATGTCCCAGGTAGCGTCTTGCAAAGGGCTTTTTTGTACTTTTGCACATTTTGGTACGGCGGCTGCATCAACCTTTCTTTCTTTCTGGAGGCAGGCCTTCGCGTCTTGCAGGGCGAAGTACCATTTTCTTGGTTGTGCATTTAAAATGAATGATAATGATAATAATAATGATATTCCTTTTCACAGCACTACTTGCTCCTACTGGCTCCTACTGGCAGGTCTGCAGTGTGCCAGCTGTCATGTCCTCCCAGTGAAGCTAATCAATGGCACAAGAAAAGGATTGACTGGCAGCACCGTGTGTCATGGAGGGAGCACATGGCTTTCTGCAGTCCTCCCCAGGTGAAGAGCGCTGCACTGCACAGGGATGGAGAAGAAGAGCGGGGAAAAAAAGCTCCCAAATCAAGAAGACAAAGCACTTTACTTTCTCACCACCTTTGCTTGCTAATTGATTGCATCGATGCAATATGAGCAAACCTCAGGGAACATAATGACCAGGAAAGCTCCCCAAAGGCAGTCTGGGTAAAGTCTGCCTAACCTTGATTAGGATGCCACCTGAATGCGTTCCTTCAGAGGTCTGAAAATGCATTCATGTTGCTAAAAAGTTGTCCGGCCTCCTCCCACACTCCAAACATGCACGTTTATGTTATTTGGTGTCTCTAAATTGCCCATAAGTGTGAATGTGAGTGTAAATGGTTGTTTGTCTCTATATGTCAGCCCTGTGATACACTGGCGACCTGTCCAGGGTGTAACCCCACCCTTGACCCAATGTCAGCTGGGATCAGCTACATCCGATCCAAGCTGACCGAGGGCAAAAAAGGTGAGTATCAGCTTCTGACTGTTTATTGTTTATCCTTGTATTACGCATATTTATTGTTACTGTTATTATCTACTTGATAATTAGTCTCACTAACCATGATTTATTTTGCTCCCCCTCTGCCTCCTGAGCTGCTGCTGTTCACTGAGGACAGAAAAAAGTGAGTACGAGCTTCTGACTGGAAGAAACTGATCTAGAATAGTCTTTACTATAAAAACAGAGCTACACACTGTATGCTACACTTGTTTATACATATAATATCACTTGTTGTGTAATAATTCATTAAGACTTTATTTGTCTGTCCCACTAACCATTATTTATTGTTCTTCCTTTTTACCACCTGAGCTGCTGCTGTAAACTGTGGATGAAAAAGGTGAGTATGAGGTATACTAACTACATGCCTGTTTATTCATATTCATATAATGTCACTAATTTAGCAGTTCAAGGACAATTTGTTTGTCTGACCATTATTTTTTTCTCTGTCTCTCACTCACACTTGACACTTGAGCTGCTGTTTACTGAGGACAGAAAACGTGAGTATGAGCTTCTGACTTTTTCTTCTGAAAATTACGTAGAATATAATATAATGTAGAGACAGTAATGTATATAAATGTGTATACTAGCGGCATACCTGTTTATTCATGTAATATAACTATTATTAATATTATTTATTGTTCATCTTTTTTACCACCTGAGCTGCTGCTGTAAACTGTGGACACAAGGACGACTACAAAGGACTGTCCCCCCCTGTAACTCTCTCAGAGAAACATTATTTTGTTAAATAAGAGAATAAAAATATTTATTAGGAGTTTAACAGTGTGTGGACCCACTCTTTTGTATACTGTTTAGCTGAAGGAAATTATTTACCATCCTGCCTTAAATGTCCTTGAATCCCTAGTTTTTAGTGTGAGGTACAGCTGTGAATCATCAGCAAAGAAGTGACGAAGAAACTTCTCACAGAAGTCCAAGGATGCTTCAACATCATGGGAGATACGTGAAAAGGAATTTTCGATATGTTCACCATGAGAATGAATGTCTCAGGGTGAGAGGACAATATGAGGCCCTAGGTCACAGTGCCATATCTACTGCATTAAATCTTACAGGAGGAGACACTCAGGCAGCTCCTCCTGTGGTTTATGCTGATATTTCTGGTGCCACAATTGATAACAGAAGACCTTGGATGGTCAGTAACAAGTGGCTTGGTGTTCTGAGACCAGCACCTGGGCGTGTGTAATCATGTTCGCTTGTTTATGGTTAATGGACCAATAGAAAGACCACCGTTGATAAGTTTCTCCCTAACAATACGGGGGAACTTTTGTCCCTGAACAGAGTTTTAGGTCTGTGAGAAGGTTTGCTGATGATCTCAGAGAAATATTTGGCTCTGGCTTTTTTTGGCTGCTGTTTGGAAGGTGATGATGGACTTAAAACTGATCTTTATTAAAAACAAATTCTCAGACTAAAATGCTATTTTGCACTGTAAAAGTTTTCGGCTGCTGTGTTTATTTTGGGCGACAACAATGTTGACATGGTGACTGAACTAATATATGAGACTTGGTATTACCTGCTAACAGCTTCTTTACAATGCAATAAGGGATATTAATGTTTTAGATATTAATGGTAGCCTATACAGAGAAGACCCTGCCAAACTATTCACTATAATTAGTTCCCATATAATTACAGACCAACCCCTTTATTCTGCTTCAATTTTACTCTGTAACTGGCCAATATTTCACAGTAACTCCCAGTAGTAATACTACTACAATTTGAAATTATACTGAATTTACTTGACTGTTATTTCTTGGTAATTTCTTCGCATTACTACATAATTACTATATGAACACCCTGTAAATTAAAGGGTTACAAAATGAACTCCTAACCAGCTAACCCCGTCTTGTCACTTTCTGATACGAGTCACTGTAGAGTTTAATTTGCCCTGAAGAAACAGCGCTACTCAGATGGCAAACTATAACCTCTTGTATTGTAAACTCCGATGATCAAATGACCATCATCACCACCTGCTCCCGCCAAGAAAGCACATTCTGCAGCAGGGAGAACTTAAATTTAGCAGTTCATTAAAAAATTAACTTCAATTAATGACCTTTACCCAAACACATACAACAAATATATAACTAAGAAAGTCACATCACTATAAGATTTAAGCATTAGCTCGCTAAAATCAGCAGCTTGTTATCTGTTATAGGACGAATTAGCCTTGTGAAGCTAGCTGGTAGCTAGTTGGTACAAGGATCACCTTACTGTGTGGGTCATTGATGAGTTAGGGTTAGCTATTAACTAAAGATGCATGCATGTAAAGATTGCAAAAATCTGCTACTAAACACAACTCACAGAAGCTGAAGATGCCATCCCAGCCAGCGATGTAGCGTCCCCAGTACGGTAGTAGATTACGGCTCCATTTAGGCAGTACGAACACAGCCATGCTGTTCGTGAACATCTGAGATATGGCATTAATAAAGTCATGTGTACCTGCAGGAATTTCTTTCTCCAGACACCCAACCCTTGTCTCAAACAGAATGGAGGCAATACCTGAGTGGCAAAGGTTAAGATTTAGGTTCAGAAAAAGAAATCATCAGGAACATATGTGTAAAACTTGGCAAAAATTAACTTTAATATTTAATTCATCCATACAAGATAACAAAAAAGTCACGTTTCATTTGATTTGAATCATTTTACCCTTTACCCTCATTTTAACCAGTGCAGAAGATTTTAATATTCTCTGTGCATTAAGCAGCTTTAACTGTCTTTTAGATTTTCTATATACCTTCCAATGAGAATAGATAGAGCTCGTTGGCCATGTTGGTCACCAGATCTCCTGTTGGGCTGCACTGGCATAGATAGTGGATCCTCTTGGTGAAGTCTGTAACCACGTCAGTGATAACCTCACCATACTGTTCAGAGTCCTTCGGGTGCAGCATACGCTTGTTCAGCATCACCCTCAAGTTGTACCACTTGTCCCCCTCCCTGGGAACAGAAGCAGAGGCACAGTTTTTTGTTTCGTCATGGTTTAGGTTTCCATTCGGGTGGTCCTTCTGTATTCACCCATGGTTTCCGATGCAAATGTCAAAAGTGGTTGCTGTTGGTAGCCATCAATGCACAGGAAAAAGAAATTAGCTCTGTGCCACATTGTCATCAACAGTGTTAAAGAATATTGTGTCATGTAAAGTTATAGCCCATTTCCTGCTGTCCACATGGATGACATACAGATGGGTTACATATTAAAGGAACAAGGGAACATGGGCTCACTGAATGCTTTAAGAATCATGAAAATCAGTGATGATTTGCTTTGTGTGTTCTTGTTGTCTCCAGCGTTGGAAATATGATACAATTTGAAATGTTTAAGTTATGGAGGAACATGTGGAGACGGTGTGTATGGTAATATTTCTACATGTCTGAAGTGAACACTTTCAACACAGTTGGCTTGAAAGCCTCAATGCTTCAACAAGGCTTCACCAACATAATGGCCCTCACAGTCTCGAAATCTCAACCCAACACCTATGGGAGATTTTGGAATAATGTGTTAGGTTCCGTGTGACTTAAATTTCATCGTTAGAAGATTTAAGTGTGGCTTTTTTTATGTGGACGTCCATGTACCCTCCAATTTGATAGATGGTTTGCGTTAGCGTAGCCTGCGATGGACTCAAATTCCCAGGTTTAATTATTGTTTCAGTCTGACCCTGAGAACAACTACCTGTCCACAGCTATCCAGGTGCACATACCCAAGGGAGTTTAATTGTGGAGTATAATTGTGCTGTGTATTGATAAATCCAGGACGCTGTCTGTGCTGCACTAATAATCTGTCAGGCACAAGTGAAGAGCCACTGACATTATTGTTGAATATTGTAGAGCTCCCTGCACTGCACCACTGTTTAAAGAAACAGTATCACATCTTAAGAAATATGCCTATTTACTTTCTTGCTGAGCGTTTGATGATTAGATTATTATCATCTTATATTAGCATTAAGTCCTGAAGCAGAGTGAAACAGCTAGCCTAGCCCTGTCCAAAAGCAACGAAATCCAGCACCTCTAAAGCTCACTAATCAACACAATATGTGTTAACTGTTCAATCTGTACATGTGAAACAAACAAGATAAAACAAGTTAATTAGTGAAGTGTAGAGGAGCTGGGATGCAGACTTTGTCGGCATCTTACTTTAAAAAAAATTTCCACCAACATCCAGTCAAAGTCTTATCTGAGACTTTGAGGTTGAAATGTCACTCAACTGATCCTATCTTCAGTAATAATTCATTCTTTGGGATTTCTAAACTGCAAATTCTTGTTCCTTTTTAGCTAACATATTTGTCAGCAACAGCCGAGCCTACTTATCAGTCAGACTTTCCTTCCCTACAACACTGAGTTGGCCTCAAGGAGATCATTTACTTAATTTCATTATTATTTGTTCACTTAACTCAAGGCTAAGACTGCTGGGAATTTAGACCTTTGAACCTTCCAGCCTGAGTCTTTTCAATACAAACTTTACAGTCAGTCCATCCTAATCACATGACAGCACTTTGCTGTTTACACATTTGACGGAGCTTGTGAGGAAAGGGAGTATTGCTGTGCAAGTCATACAGTATATGGCAGTCTTACTCAGTGAAAGGCCCATAGCCGACTCCTTTCATGTCACGATAATCTTTCCACACAGACATGTCTCCTCGGCTGGGGAACTTCTCGTCGTTCCTCATGATTTCCTCCAGCAGCTTTGGAGTGTTCACGGACACCGACTTCAGTCCGTCTCTGTATATGGGCCCATACAGCTGCTTCTCGTAGATCTGAAAGTGAACCCAAGACACACGACTTAACAGAAAAACTTAAGTTTAAGCAATCCTATCACGCATGACGCAATAAGAAATATAAAAATAATTTAAATTTCTGTTAATATCAACAAAGTCAGAATATCTGTCCCATCAACCGAATGCATTGTGTTGTTTGACTAGAAAATACATTGCACATTTTTAAAGCCAGAGAGCAGAGCATGTGAGCATGTGTTTACCTCACAGACAGTGCTCCTGCAGAAAAGGGCTAACAATCCTCTCCTCTGTGAGAGTGATGTGGGGGTTACTATGGGAACAATGGTAATGCAACCTGCCTGAATTTTTCAATTATGCATTGTCACTGGGGGAGAATGCACTCAGAACATCAGAATCAAAACATACCCTTATGAAACCTGCAATATATTATCAAACTACACAACCAGAGCTGTCATGTTATGTCAGGAATTTCTGGAATGCATCAAAATATGCATCATTTTTGGATGCAGGTTATAACCAGGACCCATCCCCGTGTACATCGGTGTCATCCACAGACCATGCAGAGCAGTGTACTGAAGCCTGGCGTACCTGTAACTCATGAATACGGTTGTAGAAACCCTGAAACACCATTCTGTAAATCAGCTCCAAGGGGCTGACATGAGGCAGGTCCTCCACTCCACGAGGTTTGTCCTGGAAGGCGGTGGCAGAGGAAGCGCCCCTGGAGTAGACACGGGCCACAGCAATAAGGCAAGGCAGCCGCCAGCTTCCATTCCTTTGTATTTTACTCCAGGACAGCCACGCAGCCATGCTGAGGGGAGAATGGCAAATACTCCGGGATCCCGTTACAGTCAAGAGACTAGCTGAGCAAGGCGGGGCCATGTCTCACAAAACATTTAACCCTTCCAGCCCACCTCTCAAGGATCAACCAGGACCAGCCAGGTCCAAAAGCCGTTCAACTCATACATGTGTAATGCAAAATTAAATATCTGAAGAAGCCATATTTAGTGTGCTGGGTAACTACAGCGAGCAGAAAACTGCAGAACTCAAATAATATAGACCTAAAATGTTCTTTCATTTAAACTGTATTTTCTTGTAAGTCCTAACACGAGATTGTAGACTTTGAGATGCATGATGCTAAAACATGACGAGATTGAACTACACTATTAATTTCTTTCAGAGAGACCAAATAAGTGCACATTACTAACAAACTTCTTCTTGGAAAGCATATTGTACCTTCAGTTTTTAAAAGTGCTATATAAATAAAGTTTATCTGCTTCTAATGTAAACGTGAGCGATACTCCCACAGCGCACATCCAGGGGAGCCATGTGTTTGCTGCTCAAGTTTTGCAGTTGAAACATTTAAAATAGTAGAAACACTCATAATGGAAATGGAAGTGCTGAAATGTTAGATGGTGTGTAAGCACTGAAAGCAAGTGTGAAAGATGAAAGCAGCCGAAGTGTCATTTGACTACATCATTTAAGAATTTGACTTAATGGTGAGAAATAAGCAGTTTTTTTGTGTTCACTGATCACACAAACCATGAACAGCAGCAGGAAATTAAAATAACTTAGATTTAGCTGTTGTGTCACATGCTAGTCTGTCTATTAAAAAACCTGCAAATCAAATCTGTCCCTTGTAAGGAGACACTTTTGCTTACATGTACATCACGGAATGTGCCTTTAAAACTGCAGGTGAACAAACAAGAAGAAGAAAAGGTTTACATTAATGCCTCAAAACATTTTTTTCTAGGATAAATAAAGTTCTCTTAACTTTACTGCAGCGCAGGTCATTGAGCAGCTTGAATATGAGCATCTAAAGAGCCTGAAACTTTTGCTTCAACACAGCAGAAAGCTTTTTGGTACCAATCACAGACTGCAGATAGTCTGTGGAATCAAAGCATATTTATTTTTGTAATACTGTCCCTCAAGGGGAGATGTGAAAACAAGTTACTCATGTTTCTCATATCTCTCTTTATTCAGTAATCAGCCTCCAGACATCTTCCAGTCCTGTCATCCTTTTATTTGGGCAACATTGTCTATAGATCCTGCAGGGTCCATTTTGTGCAGCAGAAAGTGTCCTTGTACCTGAGCAGCACTGATCTCAGAGTGAGCGGCTAACGCGCGCTCCGCAAACCGCTCTCCCTCCGAAGCAGGTTCTTCAGGGTAAAACCGCCAGAACATCTGGGTGAGCTGCCAGTGTGTGCAGTGGCCAATGTACTGCTTCAGATCCACACGGCCGGGCCGGATCAGCGCTGCGTCTAACCTGTGTGCAGAGAGCTGGGAATCAATGTCACTGAAAATACTTCTTAATGCACGTAAAACTCACCAGTGAAATATCAAAGAACTAGGTGGCCATAGCTTGGGTTGTAATGTGCATTTTAGTTCCCCTCCAGACACTTGAACTCTGTCAAAATACTCTCCCATGATTAATATTTTGTTTCACATGGTTTTCCCACATAAAAAGTGAGAAAAAGAAAAACTCTAGAGTCTAGAAACACATGTCTGAATCTGTTTTTATGACACTGTGGCGGAAACACTCAGTCATGGTGTTTACTGATTATTTCACTCATGATATCTCTTGCATTATATAAAAAACATCATATGGATGTTGACAGGGTTAAAAACTTGGTTTTCATTGGAGGGGGTCTTAAAAAATATATAAACCTATTACAATAACTATTAATAACTTTTTCATTGATGTTGTTATTTTGTTGCTTGTTTGTTTTGTTTTTTTAACTTTAAATTAGTTTAAATATTTTAAAGCCGCAGTATTTGATTTTTGGCCACTTGGGACAGCATAACAAGCTCCAAACACAACACTTATATTATCTCCTTATTAAGTTTTTATGGTAAACCTTTGTTTGTCTACACAACCAGCAGACTTTACCATTCATGTAATTCCAAGATTTGCTCTATTTGTCTCCATCAGCTCTTGAGAAAAATAAATGCTACAGTACGAGCAGGTTTCTAACTTTGGGGCAGGTAGTCTACAATGGGTTTATCAGAGCTTTTTTTTTTTAAACTGAAAACAGCTGCCTTCTCTGAGTGGAAATGATGACAGGGTTTGAGACTGGAAAATCAAAACAAAGTCCCAGGATAGACACAAAGCTTCATAGAGCTGAGGAGAGTTTGGTGATGTGCAACAACGTTTCCTGTAAGTGCTTTCTTTATAAACGTCCTTAAATGTACCTGTCAATGAAGTTGGTGGTCATAAAAACTATTCTGGCCTCAGATGAAGCCACTCCATCCAGAGAGTTTAGGAGACCACTGAAGGTCAGTCTTCCCATTCCCTGGTAGGCCAGAGGGTCTGTGAGGAAAAGACAAAAGACAATGTCTGTCTGAGCAGCCACAGCTTTACAAGGTAGCTCAGTGGAGAATTTTAACTTTTGATGCATGACTTAAAATATCTGATGGTTCAAAATAAAGAAAAATTTAATTTCTCATCAAATTAATAACAACAATAACTAATTGTTGCAGTTAGCTTCTACAACAAAGCCAAAACCACCTTTCTTCTTCTACTTACTCTCTGTGGGAAGCAAATCTCGGCTGACAAAGGCTGCATCTACATCCTCCAACAGTATGATGCTTTGCTGCGGTGCCACACTGAGGAGGTGGTTCAGACGGTCATCAGAAAGGGTTCGGTCACTCAGACTCATCAGACATATGCTGTAGCCCAGCTCGCCTGCCAGCGCCGTGCTGAAACACAAAGAACAGGAGATGAAGACGTACAGAACATACGGACAAAAAAAGGGAAAGTAAAGGATATCTACGTGATTTAGTCCACCTTTCAGTTTTTAAGTAACAGCACACTCACATAAAGCTACTTTTACCGCATCCTGGGGGTCCATAGAGCAGATATCCTCTTCTGTAGGGGATGCCTGCAAAGACAAAGAAAAAAAAACAAAACATCATCACTGTCATGCAGATGAACATCACAGAATCACTGGAAGCTGAAAATGTTACCACATTGCGCTTTTCAAAACAGGCAATTTAACAAATAATTAAAATTATCATAGGACATATAGTTTCTGTGGTTTTGCACATCTTAGCTGATTAGCTACAGATTGCATAGGTTACATCACTGACACCATTTTCCAAGAACTCAACAATACACAACATTTCAGGCAGCCCCTGGTTTCAGCTTATGCAAGCACTGTATTAAAATCATCTTGCAGATTTGAAGCTTGACTTTCCGATTTCTTTATTTCTTATTAATTTGTTTATTTCAATGTTACAATGTTGTTTCATGTTACTGACGCCTAATACTATTACTTTCTCTTCTTGATTGGTGCATTCAAGTGCACTCTAATGCATCTATGAATAATATTAACTATCATAGTACCAAAACATGAATTATATAACCAGGTAACATAAAATTAAAATGCTCCAAGATAACTTCCATGAATAGATTTGAGTCTTGTTATATTTTACCTCTGTCTGTGTACCACTTGGGGTTTCCAATAAAGTCCTTTACATCGTCTACAATCCTTTCCGCCACACCAGACTCCAGGACCACAGAGCTGAGGGGTCTGCGTCGCCGTGGAAATCCAAAGGGCCTCCACTCAGCACCCATGGCTGTGTACATTACCGTCCGTCCCTCCTCCTGCTTCAGGGCCAGTTCTCTTGCTACAAAACATGATGGACAACTTCACTAAATAGCCACAAAATGGCTAAGGGGAACAACAAAATTTAAGTATATTGCATATGACAAGAATATTGTCAGGTATATACTGTAGACCAGTACCTTCTTGCAAGATATTAAAGAAGATTTGTCTGTCTCTGCCTAAAGCAGTGAAAGTGACGGACTCCCATGGCGTTCCAGTGTGCAGATCCACCATCTGCTTCTCTCTGGTCCTCTCCACCCTGATCCACTTCCTCCCATACCTGCAGAGCACAATGGTTGACAGTGTCAAAAGTCGTATTGATGACAGAGAGAACAGTTTTTGTCAAGCTGATTAATATACGTAGGATTTTATCTCTGTATTTTTATGTCATGCATCTTAAAACTGAAGTAAAGCTTTAAAAAAGGCTTGTGTAAAGCGTATTCATGTCGAACAAGAAATAAAGGAGTATATCCAATGAATTCCTCTGACCATATGATGTGGTTCCCAGGGCTTGGGTGGAAGTCAAACTGCGTGTGCACCCGTCCACTCTCATGTGCCAGGTAAGAGGTCTCCACGCTCAGGTGCTGAGTGTGCCTGGCGTGCTTGGTGATCCAGCTCAGCAGCCAGTTGTAGCTCTTGTCCCTGCTGGGGACCTCCAGAGTGATCATGTAGTGTCTGCGGAAGAAGATCATCCCCACCTGGGCGCCTTTCCTGGCCACTGCCAACGCTGTCCCAACCCCGACCAGTCCGAAGCCAGCCCCAAAGTATGGGTTATCCTTCAGGCCGTCCAGGAAGTCTGACAGGGGCATGTTGCTGATATCTACACTCCTCTACTGGAATCTGACTCTATATCGTTGTTATAACACTTTGTAGGAGTACAGACCTACAGACCAAATTCAAACTCATTAGCAGATCAGACGAGATAGTTCGGAGATGAATGGTATCTGACACTGGATGCAGGTGGGCAATTTAATGACAGCTGGTGTTAATTTCTAATTATTTAAAATAATGTATATCCCGCTGACCTGCCTTCCTTGTCTTCATCTCATACCGCAAGCCCGTGACCATTGTAGTTCCCACTGTACACAGTTTCGTTGTACACAGCACTGTTCATCCAACAACAATCCCCATGTGTGTAATGTATGGATATCGGTTCGTGCAGAAGTAGGAGCGACCTCTGCTACTCTTCCTGTGTTCGACGAATATCATTCCGACTGTTCGCCTGCCTAGAAATATTAGTTCCGCTTCCCTTCAAGTGTTATCTTAACATAATTTTGCTCGCAAGCTAAGTTAATGACAATGTTAGATAAATATGTTAGTGAATAATGTAGTGTGTGCATTTTGCTGTAGGAACCGCAACAGTTTAAATTAATTGCTTGCAGGAACTGAGACTTGAACATTTAGCGACCAATATGACAAGAAGCTAACGTTAGCTTAGGCAGCGGTAACGGCGATGTTGTTACTACATAGATACCAGTTTATATTATCATAAAAAAGTAAGTGTAATTTCGGATACTAACACTCAATGTAAAATAATTGTAACAAGCAGTAACGGCGGTTTACACGAGCTGAATATGCAAGCCATACCGCGAAACTGAGAAACGTTGATGGTCTGGTTTTCAGCTACAAAGCACTGCGTAAACCTGGGCAGTAGGTCGAAATTCTGTTTGTTGTTAGTAACAGAATATATGGAAATGGAGGGAAGCGTGTTTGTGTTACTGTGCTAGATATGTGTTGTTAAATCTGTATAATATTACACGTCATTATTATATGGTTACAATATATTTACAGTCATCACAGGACTGATGTGCTTTTCCTTTATTATGGAACAAAAAAAAAGTTGGTTAAAATTGGTAATATAATTACGGCCAACCCTCAAACAGTTACAACCTATGTGAATAATAACTTATTCTGTATAATGTATATTGTATTGAACTAGTGCATTCAAAAATTTTATTGAATATGAACAAATATGAGCATATATCACAAATGTCTGTCATGCCATTTTTAAAGCTTTGTTCAAATGCTCTGTTTTTTTCAGACACAATGGAGACAGACAAACCTCATCCGTGTGAAAAATGTGGAGAGAGTTTCACAGACAGTGACATGTTTGTATCTCACCCCTGTTTAAAGAGACTGATTGCTCCATCCAGTAAAGGACAACTGGGCAACTACAAATGCTCTCAGTGCGATGAGGTCTTTTCCAAGCCAGGTGCTCTGACACACCACTTCAAAACCACTCACAGTGGACACGACCCTGAAGGCCTGCTCCCCTGCACTGACCATCAGGAATATCAAGCCCACATGACATCCACACATGGTCTGATGGTCTTATTCTTATTCTCCCACGGGGTACTGCCCTGTCGCTCATAATAAGTTGATGTAACATTGAAATGTTGGCATATCTGTTTACAGGGAATGAGACTGCGTCCACAACTGTATGCACTACTGGAGGCCATCAGCCTCAGGTGTCCAGCAGGCCAAAAAGAAAAGTGAAATCCAACCCGGTTTATACATCATCATCACCAGAAGATGGGCACAAGGAACAGCCTCAGAGGGAAGGGCACAATATTAAAAGAGTGAGAAAGGCGGTCGATAGCGACACTGCTCCACTAAAATCCAAAGGTAGGTACACCAATCTGCAGAGTACAGAGAAGTGACACCATATGTCAGTGACATTTAAACACACAAGTGGTTTATAAGAACATATCAGTCAGACACACAAACATTATATTGAAGGCGACAGTGAATATCCCAGATTAATGATTTTACTCTCAGGGACAACGAGACATATTGTTCAGTGTGCCTATCCTGCTGTGACATGTCAACATGTCTCCAGCGAAAAAGGCCAATGACATTACAGAACAGTAGCTCTTTTGGTTTACTTACAACAGTGTTGACTGAAGAGTCTGACAGCACCAGGAAACACCAGAGGACAAAACACTGCAACAAAGACAAAATATGCTTTATTATTTAAATATTTCTAATGTGCAAGTATACTTGCAAACATTTCGTTCAAAATTCATGTCATATGTTCTCGTTCATTAGAGTACCTTGAAGAGGGTGCTGAGCACATCTATCGCACCCACACCTGCCCCACATGTCGACGCTGCTTCAAGATGCGGTCCCACCTGCAGGAGCACCTCCATCTCCATTTCCCTGACCCCAATCTCCAGTGTCCCACCTGCAAGCGTTACTTCACCAGCAAGAGCAAGCTACGCATACACAGGCTCCGTGAGGCGGGGGAGAAGCTCCACCGCTGCCACCTGTGTGAATATTCTGCTGTGGAGAGGAACGCAGTCCGTCGGCACCTTGTCAGCATGCATGCCGACGAGGCAGAAGATGGCATAAACAGTAGCAGCTATCCTTGCCCCACCTGTGGTCAAAGCTTTCGCCAAAGCAGGACACTTAAGGCTCACATGAAGATGCACAACATCCCACCGGACAGCAAGCCAGTGGCCTGCTTCCAAGAGGCTTGTTCTTTCCGGAGCTCTTTACGCAAAGAACTTCTCAGACACACTGTTGAAGTTCATGGGATCAAGGCAGTAGAATGTCGCCATCATGCCTGTGGAGCCATTTTTCAAAAAGAAACGGACATGGAGGCTCACTATCGGACACACCTCGCCTACCACTGCTCGCAGTGTGATTTCTCTTGCTCCAATAAAACTGTGTTCCTGCAGCACCAGCGGCACGGTCACCCAGGCAACGACAAGCTCTGCTGTGACTTCTGCTCCTTCGTCACGTTTAACCCCGTGAAGTTTGAGCAGCACATTGGACTTCTGCACGCCAACGAGAAGATCCACCGCTGTTCTCAGTGCAGCTACGTCACCTCACATAAACGTGGCTTGAAGAGACACATGCTGATGCACAGTGGTGAGGATGGAGCCGTTTGATTATTGTAAAGATTTTTTCATCACATTTTGTTGCTTGGGTAACTGTACTACTACTGTGCTACACATCACATCTCCCAATTTCTTTTTTTTTTTTTTCTTTCTAAAAGGTGAGAAGCCCCACAAGTGCAGCCTGTGTGATTTCAGGTGCAGAGATGAGTCCTACCTCTCTAAACATATGCTCACTCACTCAGACGACAAGAACTTCATGTGCGCTGAATGTGGATACGTCACTAAATGGAAGCACTATCTGAACGTCCACATGAGGAAACATGCTGGAGACCTCAGGTAGATATTTCTGTGTATATTTTTATCTGGTATTTATCCCTGCTGCGTACGAACAGATCTATCGGACATGATGATGTTTTTTCAACCATGTCCTGCATATTTCAGTCTAATTCAATTTAGCTGAAAGCCACTACATGCCCTTGCTACACCCACACAGGTGGTTTCACTTAATTAGATTAGAGCTTTTCTTAGGACTGTGGAAGCGTCTCTTGACTCATTGACGTCTCTCTGACCTTCCTGTTACTTTGGTTCAATCTGTGATGCTATGAACATACTTGGTTTTAACCATACTATAATATACAATATACAGGATGGCGACCCTGTGCATGTTGTGTTCTGTTAGAGTGTTGTCAGTCCATATCCTTTAAAAGTTAAGAGCACAAACAGCAGGGACAGAATGTGAAATGACGAAAACAATGGTAGAAAGAGAAACAAATCTATGATGTTGCAGCTTTTTCTGCCACAACTCATTTTTAGCTGTATTTTTGTAGACTCCTAGAATATAGTGCAGCTTTCTGTCTACACTATTGTTGTTACTGCTAAACTTCCTGTCTCCTCTCCTAGGTATCAGTGTGATCAGTGCCCCTATCGTTGTCACCGCATGGATCAGCTAAATAGCCACAAACTACGACATCAGGCCAAATCGCTCATGTGTGAGATCTGCGCTTATGCCTGCAAGCGCAAATATGAGCTTCGCAATCACATGTTGGCCAAACACTCTGGAGAGGAAAAACAGCCGTCCGTCTATAAGTGCAAATACTGCACATACACCACCTGCTACCGACAAGCACTTCAGAACCATGAGAACTGCAAACACACCAAGCTGAAAGAGTTTCGCTGTGCTCTCTGTTTCTATTCGTCGTTCAGTAGCATCAGCCTCTTCCTGCACAAGAGGAAAGCTCACGGGTATGTGCCTGGGGACAAGGCATGGCTGGAGAACTACGCTGCAAAGGAGAAGGAGAGGAACTCAACGGAGTTCTCGCAAGATTTTTACAATAAGCGTTCAACAGCTCCTGAGCTCTCTGATCAATCCACTCAAGGACATCCAGCATCTCAGCAGAGAGAGCAGTCTGGTCTTCCTGGTGCAGGAGATCACAGTGCGAGCAAAGAGAATGTGCCCGGATCGCAGACTGTGGATGCCGTAAATGTTTTTGATGTTGTTTCTGAAGAGGTTGGTCACAGTCCTCCTTCTGTCAACAGTCAAGAGGAGTACTGTACTCTTATTTTGACTACACTATCCACCACTGATTTTCAAACGCCCTCGTTGCAAAATGTGGAGGAAAACTGTCCAAATCCAACTCCAAGGACATCCACCTCTGGTACATCTAAAGAAAAGGCAGACTCCTCTACATCTGCAAGTTCGTCAGAGGAAGATAATGTGGCGATGGTCCATGAAGAGTGGGAACTAAGTGACTTAGATGACAGCTATAAGCCTCTGAATACTTCAATCAGTCAACCAGTTGAGCCTGAGAGGCGTCAAACACCTGAGGCTCAGAGTGATGATGAAGCAACCAGCTCAGTTTTGCCACCTGAGCAAAGTCATCCATTAGACTCTGAAGTCCGTCGGAAAGCTATGAAGAAGCACGACAAGGACCAGGCAGACGCCATGCTTTTAGAGGGACGGGTGCAGATGCTCGTGGTGCCGACTAAAGACCTAGTTTATCGCTGTGACAAGTGCTCTTATGTAACCTTCGAGGAGACGGCTTTGAAGCACCACTGCCAGACTCTGTGCCGTGGAAAGATGAAGGAACACAAGTGCCAGGCCTGCGGTGCACAGTTCAAACAGAGGCGAGGCCTTGATAGTCACCTCGCAAAGAAGTGCCCAGCATTCCCCCGAAAAACAAGGACATTTGTAGGAATTTCAAATGTATGTCTCGCTACAGAGGAGAGCTCTAGTCAGGGTAAGGAGGGATCAGAAAAACTGGCTGAGGGAAGAAATTCTGATCAGACAGAGTTTCAGTCTTCACAAAATAAGATTTCCACGGACTCAAATAATCAGGGATTTCATCAGCAAGAAGACGAAGTATGTGCATCTCATTTAACAATCAGCGAAGGCTTTGATGATAATGCCCCTACATCCACTGGAACAGGACATCAGATAAATAAACCTTTGAAAGTGAGGCTTGTGAAGAAACAGTTAGCTTCACGCAACAAAGACAGAGATGTATCGTTGCAGAAAAAGTCTCTTTACACTAAAAAAGATGGGAAATTTAAATGCAAGTTGTGCAACTTTTCATCAGTCAAGCTTGCAACAGTCGAACGGCACCTCTCAACCTGCCAAAAAAAGTTTGGGAAAAGAGAGAGTCGGATCCTTTCAGAGGATGATGAGTGTGATAATGAGGCAGTGAGAGAAAAAGAGCACTCGGTGGATGAGGACAGTGGAAGAACTAAGAAGAAACATCAAGTGTTCTCCTGTCCAAGCTGTGGATTTCAGTCCAATCAGAAGACAGCACTAGACAGCCATAAAAAGAGAGGCTGCATGAAGCCAGATGAAGTCCAGTCATCTGTAGACAGATCTAAAATTTCTTTGACCCGTCACATTCTCTCTGTTCAGAAAAAAAAGAAGTTTAATGTTGCTAAACCTAAACATTTGCATTGCCAGCACTGTGCTTTCACCTGTAAGCAACAGCGATGCATGACACAACATGTCGCACTCAAACACAATGGTGTCAGGCCTCACCGTTGTCGATACTGTCCCTTTGCCACCACGAGGCGCTATCGACTGGAAGAGCACGAGTCTCTGCACACAGGACTCGGTCGTCACAAGTGTGATGTGTGCGACAAGACCTTTGGGGCTGTGACCAAACTGCGTCAGCACAAGATGCGCATCCACGACAAACAGCCCACACACTTCTGCTCACTGTGTGACTTCTGTGGCTACACGCTTGATGATGTGAGGCGGCACAACCTCAGATGCCACACGGGGGAGTTGGAGCACGCTTGCACTCATTGTGATGCTCCCTTTAGTTCAGAAATTGCATTAAGAAATCACTGTAAACGTAAGCACCACCTCGAGGTCTGTTTCTCATGCAAGCAGTGTGACTACACATGCAGCAGCGAGGTCACGCTGAAGGCCCACCAACAAAGCAAGCACCATCAGGTGAAGTGCACCACCTGCCAGGAGTCTTTTGAGACAAAAGAAAGCCTGGAGGTTCATCAGAGAACCCACCTAGCACATCAGTGCCAGCTGTGCTGCTTCGCCGCTAAAACGAGGCAGCTGTTAGCTCAACACCTTCTGAATGAACACGAGGACGGGCCTTTGGAGGACAAGCCTCTTAACTGTAGCATTTGTCAGTTTGCCTGCCGGCATCAGTTGGTGTTAGAGCAGCATCTCCGCTCACATGGGGGCAAGCGTCTGTACAAATGCACAGACTGCGAGTATTCAACCCGCAACAAGCAGAAGATCACATGGCACATTCGCATACACACCGGGGAGAAGCCTTACAGCTGTGAGCAGTGCAGTTACACCTGCACGGATCCATCTAGGTTGAAGGTAAGCTCAAAGTTTATAGGATGATCATTATTTGTAAGATAAACCCTCAAACACACTTCCTTAAAAAGGCTGTTTTAGATGGAATATGATGCAGTTTGTTCTGTTTGTCTTTCTTCACAGGAGAGAGTGTGTATTTGTCGGTGAGATAAGCTTTTAATGGGTTCAGGGACAACTCAAGAATCCTTTTAATTTAGTGATTCATCCCTAATTACTGTTTGTCTCATCAGTAGGAAGATGAAGGGGAGCATCATGTTGAATAAGATTGACTCTTGAAAGACAAAGTACCACATTAATGTCTCATTCAGACTCACAGACGCATTATAATGGCCACTAATATGATAATAAACTGTAGTAATTGTATATAATCACTACAATATTGATGCTGCTGCTCTGGCAGTTTTCCCTCTCCCCCCTGTCTCGTCCTCTACTCCTGCCACCCCACTGCTGGACATCTTCCCTGTCTCTCTGACTGAGTGAAATCATCATCATCAGTCTAACAATAATGGAAGAAAACAGCCTACCAGTCACGTAATCAGATTGTGAGGTAAACCTGTGTGGAAAACATCATTTGCTGTTGGCACGTTGCCAATCCAGCAGGTTTGGCAATTTGCAAACAGCTGACTTTATCTGAGGTTAGATTTTCATTAACTCAACATGAGGGTGAGTGGTGGTGTATGGCCAGTGAGTCCAGCAGTTCGTTCATGCTCACCACAGTTGATAGGTACACAGATGAAGAAACCGACAGGGTCTGTAAAAGGTTGCGACCGTCCGACTATGGCACAGAGGAAGAGGGGGGAGGACAAATGAACCAAAGAGCAAATTTACTTGCTTCTTATGATACACATCAACTTTCTGGTAATATACTGTGCCCTATTTGTTTGAAGTATGAACTCAACAGATGGCCAATTCTTACTCATTACCCCATTTAACATCTTTTTTGAAGTTATTTTTTTAAACAAACTAGTTACAATGGAAAGGAAAGATGACACAGTGCATGTTGTTTGTAGATATTTTCCTATAGCCATAGACATTACAACCTTTCCATCTGCTGTGCAGGTTGTCCACCGGAAACCCTTCTTACTCAACGTCCCTGTTTGTGTGGTTTCTCTGTTTGTGTGGGGCACTAAAATATGGCAATCAAAAAAATCCTGCACAGTGTCTGACCTGCAGCCAACAGTTTATTGCGACGTTTCGGTCTCACAACAAAAACAGTTAATAAATTGTTTGCTGCAAGTCAGACAGTGTGCGGGATTTTTCGATTGCCACTTTGGATCCCACATCCTCTTCCTACGCAGCTGCCTCACAGAATACATGTGCAAAGTTTTCTCCTGCTTTGGGGCAGTAAAATATGACATTGACTGGAATCCAGAAACCACAGCACAATGACAGTGATAAGTGTTGTTTTATTTTTCTTTGTTTTGTAATCATTTCTACCACAGCTTCATATGAGGGTTCACCAAGAAGAAAAGAAGTACCTGTGTCCAGAGTGCGGCTACAAGTGCAAGTGGGCGACTCAGCTGAAGTACCACATGACCAAGCACACAGGTATCAGCTGCAAATAAAAGTTGATGATAATAGTAAATCGGTACTTGAACAGTGATTTTTTTTTCACCTTTTTGTTTCTTCTTTTCTGCAGAATCTGCTATCATGTTACTATTTATGTTAATCATTTTTACTGCTAAGCAAGCAAAATTTTATTTATACAGCACAATTCCTTCCAGATGGAAGCACAATGTGCTGCACAAAACACGAATTATCAAGGAAGTTGCAACCACAAAAACTAGTGACACATAATATCTTTGCTCACATATTTTTGCATAGTTTTTAAAATGGTCACCTGAATTTAATGTAGTTTACAGATTAGTGTTAATAATTTTACAAAACATGTCTTTGCTGTGTGCAGGAGAGAAACCATATGCCTGTGATGAGTGTGACTATCGCACCAACAGAGCGGACACCCTGCGTGTCCACCGGGACACACAGCACTGCGACATGCGTCCTTACGTCTGTGAAAAATGCGGCAAAGCTTTCAAGACCAGTTTCATCCTGAAGACCCACCAGCGGCAGCACAGCGACGACCGGCCGTACACGTGCGGGTTGTGCAACAAGGCCTTCCGGTGGCCGGCAGGTCTCAGACATCACTACCTCTCGCACACCAGGCAGCAACCTTTCTGCTGCCGCCACTGCTCCTACAGAGCCAAACAGAAGTTCCAGGTGGTGAAGCATTTGCATAGACACCACCCGGAGGTGTCAGTGGAGCAGGGGGTGGTGAGAGACTCTGAAGCTGTTGGCCTGACCCTGAAGGAGGCTTTGCAGGGGACATTGGATGAGAGAGCAGCAGAGGTGGAGGAAGAGGGAAAAGCCACAAAAGTAGCAGAAGGAGTCGTTGAAGAGGATGAGCAAAGAGAGGAGGACAGCGAGACATGACAGTGAAGACAGAGCACAATACTGTATCATTGTTATCTGTCAGTATTTATATTTCACCGCTTGATTTCATTGTATTGTAAAAGGCTAATAAAACACATTAGTACACGTTGTGAAATGAAGGAATGTGGATTGAATGGTGTGTGTGTGTGTGTGTGTGTGTGATTTAACTTAATATAGAATAAACAAACTTTAATAAAAGTCAAACCTATTTGTAAGGTAATTTTATTCAGTGGTGTTGAACCATTCAGAAAGTGTATTTACAGACCTGTATACACACAGATTTACATTATACACAACATACCTTGTGGAATTTGTACATTAGCTTTAACTGTAGATGAACCAACATCATGCAAAGCTATGAATACTTTATAATAATAGGTTTTTAATATTGATATGTAGGAATTTTTTCACATTCTATCATTACATTTTAAAACTGGACTTTCCCAGGCACTGTAGTACACAGTACAGCACATTTAAAGGCAAACCGGTATATTAAGGCATTCAACACATGCAGCGATCCTTCATGTTCCTACATTATTAGATAAATTCAAATGAATGCTAGTGGGAAATATTTCGTAAAGAGTTGATGTGCAGAATTGCATGATATTGTCACGTCATTGCAGATGCAATATGGACTTATTTGACAGTCTCTGTTCATAGATTGGCCGTCAATGAGATGCATCAATCCATCTTTGTCACTGATGATCACTAATGATTCCAAACAACTGATCAGAACAATCAGTCTGCAGAGCATGCTCTATAAGAGAAACCCCAACATCTTTATTTCAGTAAATAAAGCTGAAAATCAAAGTCTGATTTCTGACATGTTACCCGCTGATTGCTATTTTAAGTTTGTGAAACGCTTGACTTTTAACCCAGATTTAAGTATTATATTCAAATGTTAAAACCCCTCATCACATTCATGGAGACATTTGAACTTGTGACCACCTCTGGCTTCAGATCCACTGGTCTGACTTCTTCATGTGAGCTCTGAGATGCTGATGTTGACGAAGACAGAGGAGGGAGGGATGGCTGTTCCATCTTTAGACAGCAGATGTATGTGACGGTATCCTGGAGAGATGAGGAAGATTTTAAACACAGTGGTACTGAGTGGATTTTGGGTTTTCCTGCCTCTGGAATTGAACATATTAGGACTAAATATTTACTAAATATTATCTAAATATTTAATAAAGATTGTAGTGAGCTGTAACCCCGGTGGTTTCAGTGTCAGACTTTGAGTCTTTACAGAGGCTGAGAAGAAAACGCACAATGTGATTTCTGATTGTGATTTCTCTGATGCGTTGATGCGTAGTCCTGACATTTTCACTTAACAGCGCTAGAGGTTTCCATCTGCATACTGGCTTGGCACATTTGATCTCTGATTAACAAAGTCATTATAATGAGAAAACGAGCTTTGTTATCTTGAGATAACGGGATAAAAAAAAATATTTGCGAGTACAGCCTTTCTGCTCACCTGCTTGGATGCACGTAAAAGGGAGAGTGAACTGTCCGATGAAGTCATTCCTGGACGCCTTATCGTAATCCTCCACGACAAAGCGAACCAGGGCCAGCTCAGGGGTGTGGATGACGAAATTTAGAGTTTCATTCCACACCGGGTTAAAACCTGCAGGTAGAAGCCAGTAAAGAAGAGAACGTGACTTTTTTTTTTTATCAAAATCATCCATCTGAATGAGGTACACATATCTGTATAAAAAATGTTGAACACTTCCTCACCGTTGTTGTTAATGTGACTGGTCTCTTCCTTGGCCTGGTCCTGTGGTACCCCATAGATCTCCACTCTGACCAGGGGGTCTACAATAGAGCCCTCTTTCTGGTTCACCTTTGGTAGCTGCTGTCCACTTATCACCTGATAAACACAAACATATTTATATATTAATTATAGAAATCACTGTGTTTTCTGCCTCACC
This sequence comes from Seriola dumerili, assembly GCF_002260705.1. NCBI lineage: Eukaryota > Metazoa > Chordata > Actinopteri > Carangiformes > Carangidae > Seriola > Seriola dumerili. The sequence continues at coordinate 1,595,529 of NW_019174307.1, read as the reverse complement.
ATGTCAACCACAAAGACTCTAGACTTTCATGTATAGTTTTAAACCTGTATGGATAAGCGCAGTGGTCTGTGGCCTTGCCGCTCCTCAGGTTTCTCTGGACTGAACTGAGTGTTGCCGTCTCTCATGAAGTCAGGCTTGAGGATGTAGCCACAGCAGCTGTTCTGCCTGAACAGCCCGTCGTTCAGATCCATTTCCAGACCGGCTGTCTGGAAGTTCAAAGCCACTTTGGGACAGAGAAGAAAATGCAATTAAGTTTTTTTTCTTATTATGGCTGGCAGTATCACATGGTTTACCAGAATAAGAGATATTTATGTGGCTATCAAAGTTTATGAGAGGAGTCTTTTATCCAGAGCAGACAGCACCAGCTTGAAGCCTTATGACAGGAAGCGCCTGTCCTGTCAAACCCCTCTAGCTGTGGGGGGTAATATCCTATATTTCAACTTGACCTCTAACCTCCCTGCAGGATCTTCCCCTATACACTGTCACCAAAGAGACAATGGATTTATATACAGACGGGTGACAAATTAAAAGAAAAACCTCAAAATTTAGTGAAGAAACAAGAAGACAATAGCTCCATCCACAGAGCATGAGGGGTCACTGAACCGTTTGATGAGCATGAAAATGATGTGAATCTAATTTCTCTGGCCTTCACCAGATCTCAACCCAGTTGAACACCTATGGCAGGTTTTGGACTGACGCGTTAGACAACGCTCTCCACCACCATCATCAAAACACCAGATCCAGTCAAGGCAGATGTCCATCCACCCTGAGTCCGGTTCTGCTCGAGGTTTGGTGAAATGGTGCTATACAAAAAGAAATTCAAAAAAATTGGCTTGACTTGACCAAATGAGGGAACACCTTTTGGAAGAATGCTGTTCATCCCTCCAGTAGGGTTCAGACACTTGATGCCAGTTGGCACTGAAGCTGTTCTGGCAGCACATGGTGACCCAACACCTTACTAAGACACTTTACGTTGGTTTTCCTTTAATTTGTCACCTGTCTGTATGTGTTCCTGTTCTTGTGTGAAAACATTCAAATTGGACTGGGACTGGGCGTTCCCCGTTGGGTACTGGTCTACAGCACATGCCATGTAATAGCAATGTCCTCGGTTCAACTCCAGCTAGGACGTTTGTTGTATGTCATCACCCCACTCCGCTCCCTCCCCAGGTTCTCTGTCAGTCTCCACTATCAACTTTCAAATAAAGACAAAATGACAGAAGCAGTCATCTTTAACTTGCTGGATTGTGTTCTTCTCTGTTTAGATAAGCAGCTGGGCTTATAAATCCAATTCAAAGCAGTGGATGAATTAAAAATGCAGCAAAGTCAACAGGTGCTACTGATATTCGACAAATTAAACTGACAGTTGAACAGATGAACTGACAGGATCAAGCTGTCTTCATGTCACATGGGGATTACCTCCCCATTAAGCATTTCAGATTCCATCCTGAAAGTTCTTAAACAAATGCAGCTGAAAAATGATATGTAACTACATGTCTTTAGCCACATTCAAGTCAAACACAAACTTAACTGAGACTTCAGATTGTACACAGGGACATCAGTGATTTTAGGGAAAAAGTTTGGTTCAGACAGCAGAGGGCAGTCTTCCCCTCACCTATCTGACAGCCCACAATCCACATGTCCTGCGGGTTGTAGTTGGAGGAGTCAGTCCTGAGGCCACTGGGGTAAATCCTGCTCAGCTGCCTTGTGTTGTACTGCACAAAGTCTCCCCCTGTAGAGAGGGTTGAAGAGAATCAAGCTATGAAGCATGAACACAAAGAAATCAAATTGTTTATCTTTAACACAGATACAGTTATAAATCATATAATCATCAAAAGATAACACATCATAGTCATAAAACAAGTATGGTACTTTATCTGAGGAATGTGATTAAATAGTTCTCCACCCTTTTTCCAAAATGCACTGTTCCCTCATGCTAACGGTACCTGCTTCCTTAGCTAGTCTCTTGGCCTTGGATTCAGAGAATGAGGACATCTCATAGCATTTGCTGTGTAAACGAGAATACTCGAAGCCATGGAATTGCACACTCTTGCAGTAAAGCACCAGGTCTGACAGCTCCCTCGACAGTTTGGACTTGGATTTCTGCAAGAGAGGAGAATAAGATGAAAAATTAGCTGACAAATAATAAATAATAACTCCCCCTATAATTTGTTGCAACCAATCAGTATGAAAAAAGTTGGAAGCTGTTCAGGCTAACTAATAAGACTAATTAATAACTATCCAGTAAACAGCTGATAACTTGAAACACAACTGCCAAGCCTTACATGCTGACATAACCAGCAATGACTTATTAATTCACACAGAGTCGTTTAGTGAAAAATATATACAAAATATAGTGCTGACTATCTAATACTGAATTATGTAACAATAGGTTTGTGGAAAAATAAGCCATTTTTACATGATTCAATGATAAGAAGACTTTTTTTATATGAAGAAATTATTAAGTCAACCCATGTCAGTATTAGAGGAATGAAACAAGATGGCAGCTGCTAATTGGTTGTAATTTTGCATAGTTGTGGACAAATCACCAGGTAATTATTTACATTTTTTTTTCTCTTTTTACACTGTTTGTAATTTCATGCTTCATATTCATTTTTACTGAGGCAGGCTTTTTGGTTAGTGTGTCTAAATACCGCCTCTATTTCATTTTATTGCTTTTAATTATTATATTTACTTTTATTGTCTTATTTCTTCATCTTGAATGTTTTCACTTTTTTATGATGTAAAGCACTTTGTGATTTCTTTTATGTGTGAAAGGTGCTTTATAAATAAACTTAACTTATTTACTTACTTACTTACTTGGAGGTGGACAAATTTACCAGGTAATTATAATGTGATTACTGGCCTGTAATTTACAGGGTTACCTTTTTGAAAAGAAAAAATCCTAATCCTATACCGGGTATATTTCTCAAAGAAAGCTTTAAAGCAGCTAAGAAATCTGAGTAGAATATTTGTGATTCCCTCTCTCAGTGCCATCAACTCTAATGAAATGATTAAAGCCACAAATGTTCCCAGTTAATCTCTCACTGCCCCGCAGGGAAATGCTGTGGCTGCTGTGGGCCGTTCACTTATACAAGTGTGAAAATGAACACCCTTAAGCACTGCCTTGAAAATAAAATGTTTTTGGTTAAATATGAAATGCAGATTTAGATCTTTTAACAGAGAGCTGTTTTTTTCCCACAGCTGAGGAGAAGCACATTTTCTCACTTCAGTATCTTTCTTCTTTGTCTCATATCTGTCTTTTAAAAATCCCTGTTTCCTGTTTCTTTTCACTATCTTCCTTCTTCTACTCCACTCTCGTCTTCCCATGTCCCAACCCAGTTTCCTGTCTCTCTTTACTATCAATACTCCTGTCAAGCTTCACTACTTCCTCTGATACCATTCTCTGTCTCTGCAGATCTTTCATCACTTGGATGCTTGGAGCATTGGAGAACAATGCCAAAAATAATGAAATCTCTTTGATATTAAACAAGTTAAGAGCAAGAAAGCTGGGTCAGAAAGTGTCACATGTACCTTGTTATTCAAACACTCAGCAGGTGGGTCTTCTGCAGACGGACTCTCTGCATCACCGTTTGCCATCTCTTCCTCATCGCTGACTTCATCTGTCAGGGTTTCATCAAGACAGTTTTCTAGACCACCAATCTTCTTGGCTTTCAGCAAAATTTTCCCCTTCAGTTCCTGTAATGAAACCCAACAAACAGTCTGTCCACTTGTCCTTTTAATCTGTGGTATTTAATTTGCAAGAGCAAATGAGGAAAATTGAGACTCTCATTTAATCCAGATACATGAAGAATGGGGGTTGGGATGCGGGAAGGACCAACAGGATGAGCTGAGAGAAAACTCACATGCCACCATCATCAGTACTTGTTGTCCATCTTCTTGCACTTTGCTGTCTCCTAACTAAACGTAGCAATGTGAAGCTATTTAATTGAGTGCTAGGTGAAATTCTGCATAGCAATTATCTGCCATTACTTCAAGTTAGCATTGATTGTCCTAAGTGCTCTAACGGAAAAGGGTTTGGAAGTTACAGTATACGATTGATTTTAGGACCAGTATAAGAATGATAACGAGGCACACATAGACCATTAATATTTAAAATGTCTCTGTATTGTTAATGGTACCTAAGCCTCCCTCAGTTTGGGCAGGGTATTGTCAGAAAACATTTTACTCTCTAGATATTATACTAACTCAAAGCAGAATGTTTTCTGAAACTTCATATCAAACTTGAGAAACATTAAATGGACTCCACTTATATAGTGCTTTTAGTCTTAGAGACCACTCAAAGCCCTCTACAATACTTGCAACAATTTCCTACTCACACATTACACCCATACACTGATGGAACAGGCCAAGACTGGAGGAGTTATCTACGTATGTATGTATGTATGTATGTATGTATATATGTATGTATGTATGTATGTATGTATGTATGTATCTAGCTATCTATCTATCTATCTATCTATCTATCTATCTATCTATCTATCTAAATAGTGTAAAAGCCATACAATGTATTTGAAGATGAAGAACAGCCTTGCTTACCACTCTGTGCGGGTGTACTGAGGCACAGCAATGCTTTGAGCTAAATGCTAACGTAAACATGCTAACATACTTGCAGTGGCAGTGGGAACATGTTGTTTAGCAGGTCTAATGTTGACCATGGTCATCATTTTAGTTTAGCTTGTTAGCATGCTAATTGCTATTAGCACAAAACAAAGCAAAGCTATGCTGGTAAAGTTTTGCAGGTATTTGGATGTAAACCAAAGAACTGAACAAACTGATTATGACCTGATGATGGCACTAAGTGGAAAGTCAGGATGTCACCAGAGTTACATTAGATTTCATCTTCTGGGGATCATGAATGTCTGTACAGAATTTTATGTCAATTTATCCAATAGCTGTCAAAATATTTCAGTCTGGACCAAAGCAGCTGACCAACAGACCAACCATTGACATCTATAGAGAGCAGAGCGTAGATTAAAAAAACATGACTGGGTGAGGTTGTGCATACTGTGTGGACTAGGTCTAAACAATTAACTGAAAAATCATTGAAATCGAAAAATAACCAAGTGCAATATCCAAATTGCAGAAGTTGCAATGTTTTTGATAAAGGTCAAATGTGACCATAAATGAAGCACTGTGGTATGATAATAATTGCAATATGAATTGTTTGCATATCGTTCAGCCCTAGTATCATCACTAAAAGACTAAAATATGTCAGCTACTATTGGATACATTGCAATGACATTTTGTACAGACATTTATTGTCCTCAGAGGATGTATCTTACTGACTTTGGTGATCCCTTTGCATTTCCTCTAGCACAACCATGAGGGTGACATTTTTGTTTTTTTAGTGAAATGTCTTGACAACCATTGGACGATCAAAACTGTCATTTGTTCCATACTTTGGAATATTTATCAATTTGGTTTTGTTATGACTCATCATTCAAGCCTTTTAGAGTCACTAGCATTTGTGCTCCTTTTACAAGTTTTATGACATGTTGCAGGGAAAAATGAGTTTCAGAGCGCCTCACCCTACAAAGAGTACTTTGGGGGAAAAAAAGGAGATAAAAATAACAAAACCCAAACAGATTCTAACCTGTGGAGAAGGAAGCTGCTGAGGAATCTGTCCATCCAGCAGGGTGGTCAGTAATGTGTCACCCAGGATTTGGCTGAGGTGCTGAGCCATGACGGTCTGCTGCTCGACACCACAGTGATTCTCAAGAGACAGGATGACTGGGAAGTCTGACGCCTGTCAGAGAGGATGAGCAGAAACGACACTGTTAAAATGAACAAGTAGCTATTTTTTTTTTTATTTATGTTGAAATTCTTTCAACTCTGGCAAAAACAGTGGCAAATTACATTACAGTATTATATCTGCTTTCCATTCAGCATAAGTTTCCACAGTTTCTTCAACATATCCTTCTAAAGTTGGGTAGGAAAGTTTGAGCAGGATAAAGTGGAGAAGTGGAGACACATGAGAAGTTCCTGGTCGTGTTCCATGTAGGTCAGTGTGCAGGGGTATGTTGGACTCCAGGGGCAGGGAAGGTTACCAACTGCTCCATCTGGACTTAACACTTTTCTGGGCACACAGACAGTGTTGCACATGTAATTTAAAAATCAGCTTAGTGTGGTATTGAAATAGCTGGTTTCAAGATATATGTCGGTGAATTCTGCCACCACCTCAATACAAAGGAGGTGACTCAAACTTCACAAGTCTCACAGCATTGACAAATGTCAACAGCAACATATATTTCCAGAAACAATGCTCCTGCCATTCCGGACAGCCCATTTGATTTATGTTTCATTCTTTATTTCATTCTTCGTTTCATTTTTTTTATACCTGACTGGGCTGCAGCGTGCTGGATACCAGTAAATATAAGTGATAACATATGTTTTCTATAGAATTGAGTGAACCAAAGCTTAATAAGCAAATAGTGCATGTGCTGCTCACCTTGAAGGCATATTCCTTGAGTGTTGAGATGATGTCTCTGAAGAGAATCTTGGATGTCAAAGTGTGACCGTGATACACAACAGGTTCCCCGTCGCTGCCGTCCCAGGAGTCCACCTCTACACAGCGACAGCCTCTTTTCAGAGCCCTGTACACACATACAAATGTAAGTAAAGAGCATTGCTTTTTCTTGTTTTAATGTAAATGTTACACTTCCACCCACTTTGTCTGTTTAAAGCAAGGCTTCAGATAAAGTGGGATGGAATTGTGGGAAATGTATTGAAACTCATTTTGTGTCTCATGGGTGTATAGGTCTTTCCCAGCTTTTGTTTTAACATTAACAACGCTCTGTCAGCCTAGTAACCCTAGTAATCAGCCTTTCATACACTTTAATGTGCTACCCTTCTATCATTTGCAAAGTCTTTGTCCTATGTGTTACGTGTGTGGTGTGTGTGCAGTGGTCCTCACTGGATGTATGCCTCTAGGCTGCTCTGTCCTCGGAGCTGGTTCTCCAGGAGGTAGGTGTTGTGTGAAGAGGAGATGAAGTAGTGGCTGAGCGGCTGGCTCATGTCCTGGTAAAGACCCCGATGCTCAGGTTTGAATATGGAGCCCTCCTGTGAGCACAGGTACATCTGGAAGCCATCTAGTGACATGGCGCTTTGCTTCTTGGCTGCACAGAGGGATACAAATGGAGTTGGCGCAGCATAGTTCAGATTTATTTTCCCATAAACCTTTGACTGTTATTCAAACAATGAATTTCCAAAAATTAAAATTAGAAAATCTACCATGACATTAAATAAAAGTTTTTGCTAAGGGGCTGGATACGGTTTCATTCATGGTTTAATGGGGTTTAATAAATAAAAGTTGACTGGAAAGAAAGGCATACACACACTCAAATAGTGCATCATATTTATTGCAGGTGCTCATTCACAAAGACCCTCAGGCTTTAAGGCCATGCTAGCTGGTATGTGGCTCTGCAGATGGCAATGTCTGTTTGTCAGGTGGTTGGTCAGTCCACCACTTTGGTCCGGACTGAAATATTTCAACAACTTCTAAATGTATTCCCTTGAAATTTTGTTCAGACATTCATGGTTCCTACAGAACAAAGTCTACAGACTTTGTTGAACCCCCTAACTTCTTCTCTAGCGCCACCAGTAGGTTGACATTATTAGTTTTGAGTTAAATATCTTAATAATTATAATAATGATAAAAACCATCGAATTTCACTGGGATACCATAAAGATGGGGGCTCTGCTCAGGGTTTAAATTAATTGTGAAATCATTGTAATTAATTGTTAATGTACGACACATAAAAGCAAAAATACACATGTATTGTACAATAGCAATATATGACTGAAATGTGAAACCTTAAAATTTAGAAAACATCATATTAAGCGCTCTAGATACAAAAAGAAAATCAGATGTGAAATATATAGGATCAACCCTTAGTAATTCAATGCTAATACCAACCTTTTCTGATGTACAGTAGATGTCTACTGCACATACCTGTATATTGATGTGTGTGGTAGGTGTAAATCATCAAAGGCAATAAAACAAAGTGCTACTGCTCTCTGAAAGATACTGACAGAATATTAAATATTTATTTATTCATTATTAAACCAGCTTATGAATGTTTCTGTCACTAGGATGCACAGCTCTCAGTCACAGCCACCTTTACCTGTCTCCGATGGTTCATAGCGATCTATTAGCTCCTGGGCGTGCTGGGCGCTCTGCTCTCCCTCATGTTGCTCTATCCTCAGGAAGTTCTCCAGCTCCTCCAACATTAACTTCTCTCCATCTCCAGAGTAGTCCTGGAACACTTTCCACACTTCATCCCTCTGCGTCAGTATCTTGTAGAAGTGGACAAACTGCTCGATTTCCAGAGAGCCACTCTCTGACTTATCAGCCATCTGTGGAAGTAAAGGAAGAGTTTTGTATTTGTTAGATTATTTGAAAACGACTGGCTCTATTTTAAAGAAATATGTAAGGCCAGTCCCTCCAGCAACTAAAGTGCTTGACAGCTCATTCTTGAAATAAACCAAATAAAAGCAAATTCACAGAATGAAAACAAGGTTGACAGTCAAAACATTTGCTTCAGGTGAATCACTAATTCTCCTCCATCTTCTTACCCTCACATTTTTAATCCTCAGATCAGAAACTTACCGTGAAGAGATAGAAAGCGTGTTCCTCATTCATGTCTACGTTCATCATTTTCAGCAGTTTCCGCACTTCTTTGAAATTCATCTTCCCATCTTTGTTTTTGTCAGCTTTCTGAAACCAGTCCCAGACCCATCTGAGAAGACGCTGAGGGAAACTCGAATGTGTTGTTTAATAAAGACTCTAATTTAAAGAACTTCATTTTTCTATTCAGAACTTCAAATATGTGAATATCTGGGGAGTTGTACTAGAAAATCAGATGTCCACTGTTGAAATAACCTGATTGATTGCACAAACTTAAAGGGGAATGAATAGTTTCCACTACTTGGAGCTTTGTCCAGAGAAGAGAAGGTATGATTTTATCAGTCAACACCAGAATAAACACTGTTGTTTTTCATAAAATTCCTAACACAGGAAAAAGATACTGGTCCAGCCTCTCCTTCTCATCCATTGTTTGAGCCTTGTGAATTAACTTGCGCACTCCCTGGATCCAGGCCCGGGCCTCCTCGGGGGACTCCGCTACGAGGTCCAGGTTGCCTTGGCGACCATGAAACACTAAGGTGAAGCAGAGGTCAGCGGGGAACTCCTCAGCGATGCTCAGCAGGATTTCTGACTGGTGGCCCTCGCGCACCGTCTCCAGCTCGCTCACTGAGACTGTGACAGGATCAGTCATGATGAAGACATAGTTCAGTTTGAGATTACACTACTTTCAGTCTTTAATACGTTTCATATGCCTCTGTGCGCGGTTTGAAGTTTAGCCAAAACGATCTCAACTTCAATGATTAAGAGGAGTATGTTGGGGTGGGGGTGGGGTGGGGTGGGTGGGGGGGGGGGGGTTTAGTACTCTAACAAGTACATACAAAATCATAACAAATCTTGAACTCAGCCTATTAATTATTATTGGATTACACCCCCCACTTTTGTATTTTGTATTTCTACCAATCTGTAATAACTATCTAGCCCTGGGCTACACCGATAAACTTAATTAAACTTTTCTGTTGCTTTGCACACACTTTATAGGAACACCACTGTACTGAGGTGAACTTCTTAAAGCAATAGTTCAACACATAAATAAACATATTTGCTTTCTTGCAGAGTGTTAATGAGAAGACTAGTGCCACTGTCATGTCTGTAATGCTGTTTATCTTAGCTTAGCTTAGTTTAGTTTAGTTTAGTTTAGTTTAGCTTATCTTAGCATAAAGACGGGAAACAGGGGAAACAGCTAGCCTGTCTTTGTCAAAAGGTAACAAAATCATCCTGGTAACTTCCTGGAGTCTTCGCTGGCTGCCTGGCAACCAGTCCTGGACATGAAATGGAGCTTCACGTGATGTTTAGTTAGGACCATGGGGTCAGGAAAGAGGGTTTCTGCACAGCCTGGGAGGAAATTCTCCTCTTTCAAGTTCACTTTTTAAGGTTATTCTTTTTTTTTGTTGGCGTTTTTGTCTTTATTGTATGGATGATAGTAGAGAGGCAGACAGGAAATGAGGTGGGGGGGGCAGAGGGGTATGACATGCAACAAGGTCCCTGACAGTAACAGAACTAGGGGTATGTAGGGTATGTAGTGTGCACATTAACCACATCACAGGAGTGCTCTCAAGTTTTTTCAATTTCAAGGAACTTGAACTCTAAATAATATGACCTATGTACAGGGAAGAAATTAAGAGTTAATATGTCAGAACAGTCACGCATGCAAACACATGTCCACACTTCTCTACTCACAGGTGGAGTGGCATTTTCCCGCCCATCTGGATTTGTACCAAATCGTCAGACCGTCCTCCAGAAGGCGGAAATGCCGCTGCTTCTTCCAGGACCGGGACTTGACTTTTCTCAGAGTCGATCCTGCCATCATCACCTTGACATCTGGATCATCTTGGATACCTGCACAGGTCGTGTAAAAAGTCAAGAGTTATGATCATGTCATACCTTAAATACTACAACCTCAGAACTGATAGGCCAGCGAGAGGGACAGTAGGTAAATATTTATAGTGATTCAATATTATGATTACAATATATGGACTTAACACTAAACATTCATTAGACCATAAATCATCACAAATTATGCATCTTCAGTCTGAATGAATAACATTTACTCACGAGAGCCTTCAGGATCCATCGCTATCCTTGAATCATGCCAATGGAAATTTGCTTCTAAAAAGAAGCAGATGTTAGTGAATTGTCCCAGATGTTTTAAACAAAACCTCTGTGTTTATCCAACTCCTCCATAAACTATGTGAATACAAATAATCACAGTTTAATATTAATCTTCACTTTTCCACATAAGTTCATATTGTTAGTAACAAAAACGTCATGTCTCTCTTCTTGGACACTGAGTTTGTTACTTGGAACAAATGATTCAGTATATCACAGAGAGGAATCTTGATAGGAGTTATTAAGGAAGGATATTAGTACTACACTTTACTCACAGAGGATTTCCCTGCTGATACAGAGATGTGAAGCATGTCTATCCATCACCTTCAATGACCAGCCATTCTGTTGTGTCTCACAAAATCCCAATCAGATGGGCAGTAGAAGTGAATTCTTAATGTTATTTTTGACTACAACATCTGGGCTCAAACCCCTGTGTTGGACAGTAGCTGCACCGCTGAAGTGTCCCTGAGCAAAGTGCTGAATACTCACCGGCTACTGTTCACTTGCTGACCCTGACATCTGTGATGTGGAACTGGGACAAACAAACATACGGTTCCCTCAAAAGACCATTTAAGTTAAAAAACAGAGGATACTGACACAATCTGCTGGTATATAGTAGACTAGACTATCTGCAGTCGAACTGCCAAAGTCTGTCCAAGATATAAGAGTCAGCATTTAAATCTGGATCCTGTCACGCCATCAATCTTTACACGTTCATTAGCTGATTAGAAGCAAGCAGACTGAGAGGCTCATGCAGGCAGCATGGTGACAAAGAACCCACACACACACTCAGCAGTCTGTGCTTCCCTCAGTCTGCTCACATAGAAACCAGAAGAAGACAAGATTCATTTTATTTTATTTTATTTATCTACATGTGATGGGAATGCAGTCATTCAAGATTATAATTTCAAATTGTTTTGATTGTTATGACTACCAAAAAATCTGCAAAAAACATGCTGTCAAAAAAGCTTTTATATATATTGCTGTTAAACACTGACAGTGTGGCTGCAGTTAGCTAATTCTGTCGGTTGTCCACCAGACTGTAATATCCCAACAACTAGGGCTGAACAATCACTCACAATATTATTGAAACCACAATGTGGCCAAGCTCAATATGCAAATTGTTGGAGCTGCAGTTTTTTGACAAAGATAAAATGTGTCACAACAGACCATTAATGAAGCATTGTGGTGCTTCAGAGATGCCGTGCCAAACATCATAATCTGCAGATGTAAGGACACGTTTGTTTGGTTCAGACCCCATCAAAAATGATATCATCATCATTTTAATTTTTTTTTTCAGTTAAACACTGTGTCACACTAAAATGTAACTCATATCACTATGTCTGTCAAAATAATTGCAATATGAATTTTTTTACACATTTCGTTCAGCCCTACCAACAACTATTATTGACTAACTATGTATTGCTGTGATGTCACTCATGGTTCCCAGATGATGAATCTTCATTGTTTAGGTTTCCTGTTGTGCCACCATGAGGTTGACATTTGTGAAATGTCTCCACAGCTATTGGAGGAAATTTGGTACACACATTCCTGTCCCAATCAAAATGAATTTTAATGACTTTGATGATTAACTTTTCATCCAGTGCTATCATCTGATCAAGATTTCAGTTAGTACCAAATAAATACAAAACTAATGGCATTCCCATCAGCCACTGCTGCACTTTGTGTTTAACGCTAATTAGGAAATGTTAGTATGATAACAAGCTAATCTCTGAATGTCTAATCTAAAATGTTAAACATTGCATGAGCATGTCTGTGTGCTGATGATAGCAATCCCAAAAACAAAGTCCTCAAAAAGTTTTTAACATGGCTGCAGACTCCCCTGTTGTTCACATGTGAAGGCAAACCTAAAACCCTGACGGTGTTGGTGCTTTGGTCGTGAAGCAAAACTTACCACACACAACACATTCAAGCCTTATACTGTCGTAAAGGGTTTCATTAAAAGTGGAGAAGATGACGCAGAAAAACAAATGCTGTGCAGAGTTTCTGATAATCAGTGAAAGTTAATGGACTCCTGTTATCTCTGTTGTTTGCTGTACAAATGTCGATCAAACACGTCGGTAAATGGGAGGTTTTCTAATGACTGTTTATCTGTATTCCTGTCTGACGGCTATCGTTTCCTTTCATTGTCTTCTGAAACAACAAGATCTAATCTTGAGCTCTCTGTGTTTCACTACCCCTCTGTGCCAGCCCCCCCCCCC